>NW_026646665.1:900000-1126000 GCF_949987535.1 Balaenoptera acutorostrata
GCTACCTAACTAAGGCCCTGAGACTACTTCTACCTCAGACCCTGACACTGTCCCTAACCAAGGGCCTGATACTACTCCCAACACAGGCACTGACACTCTCCCTAACTAAGGCCTTGACACTACTTTTAACTCATGCCCTGATGCTGTCCCAAAAAAGACCCTGAGACTATTCCCAACTCAGGCACTGACACTCTCCCTAACTAAGACCCTGACACTACTCCCATCTCAGCCACTGACACTGTCCCTAATGCCCTGACACTACTTCCAACTCAGGCACTGACACTGTCCCTAACTAGGCCCTGACACTACTCCCAACTCAGGCACTGACACTGTCACTAACTAAGGCCCTGACATAACTGCCAACTCCGGCACTGACACTTTCTCTCACTACGGCCCTGAAACTACTCACAACTCAGGCCCTGACACTGTTCCTAACTACCGGTCTCAGACTACTCCTAACTTAGGCCCTGACACTATTCCTAACACAGTCCCTGACACTGTCCCTAACTAAGGTCCTGAGACTATTCCTAACTCAGACCCTGACACTGTCCATAACTTAGGCCATGTCACTACTCCCAACTCAGGCACTGACGCTGTTCCTAACTAAGGGTCTGACACTACTCCAAACTGAGACACTGACACTCTTCCAAATTAAGGCCTTGACACTACTCTTACCTCAGGCCCTGACACTGTCCATAATAAAGACCCTGACAAAAATCCCAACTTAGGCACTGACAATGTCCGTAACTAAGGCCCTGACACTATTCCCATCTCAGCCACTGACACTGTCCCTAACTATGGCCCTGACACTACTCCCAATGCAAGCACTGGCGCTGTCCCTAACTAAGGCATTGGCACTACTCCCAACTCGCCCTGGCGCTGTCCCTAACTAAGGCTTGGACACTATTCCCAATTCAGGCAATGACAGTGTCCCTAACTGAGGCAATGATACTACTCCCAACTCAAGCACTAAGGCTCTGGATCATTGTGATGACCAGCGCCATGGAGCATTGTGATGACAAGGGCGTGGAGCATTGTGATGACAGTGGTCATGGAACATTGTGACGATAAGGGCATCGAGCCGAGTTAGGGACAGTCTAGCGGCCTTGGGACTAAATTCAGTGCCTGAATTAGGCACAGCATAAGGTCTTTAGTTAGCATACGAGGTAGGACATTAGCTCGGGACAGGGTTAGGGTAAAGGCTTGGAATCGTGTCAGCAAATGACCTAAGGATAGTGTGAAGACCTTTGTTACTGAGACTCTCAGGGACTTCTTCAGAAGCAGTGTTAGGGCTTCAGGTAGGGACAGCATCAGGGCCTGACTTAGGGAGAGCGACAGGGCCTGAGTGAGGCCTAATGTCAGGCCCTTAGCTGGGGACACTGTCAGGGAATGACTTAGGAGCAGCATCAGTGCCTTTGTTGGATCAGCTTTAGGCTCTTAGGTAAAGACATGACCGGAGCCCTAGTTAGTCACAGCGTCAAGGCCTCAGTTAGGGAAAGCTTCAGGGTCTGAGTTACAGACAGCCTCAGGTCTTCACTTAAAGACAGCCACAGGGCTTTCTTAGGGACAGTGTCAGGACCTTGGTTAGAAATGAGTCAGGATATTAGCTCAGGAGAGTGTCAGGATTTTAGTTTTTGCTGGCAGCAGGGCCTCTATTAAGGACAGATTCCGGGCCTTTGTTAGATTCAGTGTCATGGCCTTAGTTAGGAGTAGTCAGGGCCTTAGTTAGGGAGAGCATGAGGGTTTCAGTTCACATAAGATGCAGGAGATTATCTCGGGACAGAGTCAGGTTCCAGGCCAGAGATAGTGAAAGGAAATGACCAAGGGATAACGAGAAGACCTTAGTTATTGAGAGCATCAGGGCCTTAGTTAGCAGCAGCGTGAGCACCTTAATCAGGACCAGCGCCAGGGCTTGATGTATGGACAGCATCAGAGCCTAAGTAAGGTACAGCAACAGGGCCTAAGTGAGGCCTATCTTTAGGGCCTGAGTAAGGGACAGTATCAGGGCATGACTTAGGAGCAGCATAAAGGCCTCTGTAGGATCAGCATTAGGGTCTTCGTTAAAGCTATTATCAGGGCCTCCGTTAGGGATAGCCTCAAGGCCTCACTTAGGGACAGCGTCAGGGCTTACTTTGGGAAAGTTTCAGGACCTTGGTAAGACATGGGTCAGGCTATTAGCTCAGGATAATATCAGGTGTTCAGATATTGACGGCAGCAGGGCCTTAGTTAGAGGCAGTGTCAGGGCCTAAGTTAGGACTAGCATCAGAGCCTTTGTTAGGTACAGTGTCAGTGACTGAGTTAGGTGTAGTGTCAGAGCCTTAGTTAGGGACAGTGTCAGGGCCTGCATTAGGACGAGCCTCCAGGCCTCAGTTAGGGACAGGTTCACGGCCTCGGACCTAAATTCAGGGCCTCATTTAGGGACAGAATCAGGGATTTAGCTAGCATAAGGGGATCTACAGCTGAAAGCAACCTGAACACCACCACAAGCAGATGCAGAAGTGAACCATGCACGCTCCTATGAAGGAATATTCCACAGCAGTTGAGTACATGTTGTTTAAAGTTAGTAACACTATAAAAATTATGTTTGGAAGAAAACTATATTCAGAAGATGAAAGAATCTCGTTCTAAAGAATCTCTTTAGCTAATCTCGACATTAGCTAAAGAGAAGGTTAGGTTAAGGTCTAGGGAGAGTGTCAGGAAATGACCTAGGGATAGTGTCAAGACCTTAGTTACTTAGCACATCAGGACCTAATTTAGGAGCAGTGAGTGTCAGGGCTTCGGGTAGGAACAGCGTCAGAGCCTGACTTAGGGAGTGGGACAGGGCCTGAGTGAGGCCTAGCGTCAGGGCCTTAGCTAGAGACAGTGTCAAGGCATGACTTAGGAGCAGCCTAAGAGCCATGGTAGGATCAGCCTCAGGGGCTATGTTAAAGATATTATCAGGGCCTCTGTTAGGGACAGCCTCAAGGCCTCACTGCGAGACAGCATCAGGGCTTCCTTAGGGACAGTTTCAGGACCTTGGTAAGAGATGGGTCAAGAAATTAGCTCAGGATAGTGTCAGGACTTTAGCTATTGACGGCAGCAGGGCCTTAGTTAGGGACAGTGTCAGGCCCTGAATTAGGACGAACATCGAGGCCTTAGGTACGGACAGGGTCACAGCCTCGAGAGTAATTTTAGGCCCTTAGTTAAGGACAGCAGCAGGGCTGTAGTTAGCATAAGAGGCACGACATTTGCTAGGGACAGGCTCAGGTTATGGTCTAGGGAGAGTGTCAGGAAAGGACCTAAGCATAGTGTCAAAACCTTAGTTACTGAGAGTATCAGATCCTTATTTAGAACCAGTGTCAGGGCTTGAGGTAGGGACAGCATCAGAGCCTGACTTAGGCAGAGCGACAGGGCCTGAGTGAGGCCTAGCGTCAGGCCCTTAGCTGAGGACACTGTCAGGGCATGACTTAGGAACAGAATCAGCGCCTCTGTTGGATCAGCCTTAGCGTCTTTGTTACAGATATGATCAGGGCCTGACTTAGTCACAGCTTCAAGGCCTCACTTAGGGAAAGCTTCAGGGCCTGAGTTAGGGACAGCCTCAGTTCTTAACATAGGGACAGCGACAGGGCTTTCTTAGGGACAGTGTCAGGACCTTGGTTAGAAATATGTCAGGATATTAACTCAGGCTAGTGTCCAGTTTTTAGTTATTGCTGACAGCAGGGCCTATATTAGGGGCAAATTCTGAGCCTTACTTCGAGACAGTGTCAGGGCCTGAGTTAGGACTAGCATCAGAGCCCTTGTAAAGTACAGTGTCAGGGACTGAGTTAGGTGTAGTGTCAGGGCATTAGTTAGGGACAGTGTCAGCGCCTCAGTTAGGATGAGCCTCCAACCTCAGTTAGGGACAGCTTGACGGCCTCGGGACTAATTTCAGGCTCTTAGTTCGAGACAGCATCAGGGATTTAGTTAGCATAAGAGGCTCGACAATAGCTAAAGACAAGTTTAGGTTAAGATCTAGGGATAGTGTCAGGAAATGACCTAGGGAGAGTGGCAAGACCATAGCTAATTAGAGCATCAGTGCCTAATTTAGGCCCAGTGTCAGGGCTTCAGGTAGGGACAGAGTCTTAGCCTGACTTAGGGAGAGCGACAGGGCCTGAGTGATGCCTAGAGTCAGGGCCTTAGCTACGGACAGCGTCAGGGCATGACATAGGATCAACATAAGGGTCTCTGTAAGATCAGCATTAGAGTTTCGTTCAAGACATTATCAGGACCTCTGTGAGGGACAGCCTCAGGGCCTCACTTAGGGACAGTGTCAGGGCTAACTTTGGGAGAGTTTCAGGACCTTGGTAAGACATGGGTCAGGGTATTAGCTCAGGATAATGTCAGGACTTTAGATATTGATGGTAGCAACGCCTACGTTAGGGAAAGTTTCAAGGCGTTAGTTAGGAGTAGCGGGCCTCTGATAGGTCCAGTGTCAAATCCTCAGTTAGCAATAGTGTTAGGGCCTTAGTTAGGGACAGTGTCAGGGCCGGATGTAGGGCGAGCATCTAGGCCTTCGTTCGGGACAGGTTCATGGTCTTGGGACTAAATTCCGTGCCTGAGGTAGGCACAGCCTAAGGGCTTCAGTTAGCATAAGAGGCAGGACATTAGCTAGTGACCGTGTCAGTTTAACATCTAGGGAAAGTGTCAGGAAATGACCTAAGGATAGTGTGAAGACCTTTGTTACGGAGACTCTCAGGGCCTTATTCAGAACCAGTGTTAGGGGTTCAGGTAGGGACAGCATCAGAGCCTGACTTAGGGAGAGCGATAGGGTCTGAGTGAGGCCTAGCATCAGACACTTAGTGGGGGACACTATCGGGGCATGACTTAGGAGCAGCATCAGGGCCTCTGTTGGATCAGCCTCAGGGTCTTAGTTAAAGTCATGATCAGGGTCTGAGTTAGTCACAGCATCAAGGCCTGAGTTAGTTAGGGAAAGCTTCAGGGCCTCACTTAGGGACAGCATCAGGGCTTACTTTGGGACAGTTTCAGGACCTTGGTAAGACATGGGTCAGGTTATTAGCTCCGGATAATGTCAGGACTTTCGATGTTGATGGCAGCAGGCCTTGGTTAGAGACAGTGTCAGGCCCTGAGTTACGACTAGCATCAGAGCCTTTGTTAGATACAATGTACGGGACTGAATTAGGAGTAGAGTCAGGGCCTTAGTTAGTGACAGTGTCAGGGCCTGACTTAGGGAGAGCGACAGGGCCTGAGTGAGGCTTAGCATCAGGCCCTTAGCTGGGCACACTGTCAGGGCATGACTTTGGAGCAGCATCAGCGTCTTTGCTGGATCAGCATTAAGGTCTTCGTTAGGTACATGATCAGGGCCTGAATTAGTCACAGCTTCAAGGCTTCAGTTAAGGAAAGCTTCAGGGCCTGAGTTAGGGACAGCCTCAGGTCTTCACTTAGGGACAGCGTCAGGGCTTACTTTGGGACAGTTTCAGGACCTTGGAAAGACATAGGTCAGGATAGTAGCTCAGGATAATGGCAGGACTTTTGATAGTGATGGCAGCAGGGCCTTAGTTACAGACGGTTTCAGGGCCTGAGTTAGGCCGAGCATCAGAGACTTTGTTAGGTACAGTGGAAGGGACTGAGTTAGGAGTAGTGTCAGGGCCTTGCTTAGGGACAGTGTCAGGGTCTGATTTAGGTGTACTGTCTGAGACCTAGTTAGGGACAGTGCTAGGGCCTGAGTTAGGATTAGTGTCAAGGCCTTATTGAGGACCAATTTCAGGGCCTTAGTTTGGACTAGCATCAGAGCCATTGTTAGGAATCGTATGAGGGCCTGAGTTAGGCATACTATCAGGGCCTTAGTTAGGGAGAGTTTTAGGGCCTGAGTTACGATTAGTGTCAAGGCCTTATTTAGGACCAATTTTAGGGCTTTAGTTTGGACTAGCAACAAAGCCTTTGTTAGGTAGCATGTCGGGGCCTCAGTTAGGTGTAGTGTCAGGGCCATTGTTAGGGACAGTATCAGGGCCTGACTTAGGAGAAGTTCAGGGCCTTAGCCAGGGAAAGTGTCAGGGCCTTAGTTAGGGACATTATCAGGGCCTGAATTAGCAGTAGTGTCAAAAGTCCTTAGTGAGGAGAGTAAGGAGTAAGTCAGGACTCAGGCCCTGACACTCTTCTTAAATAAGGCCCTGACATTACCTGTAACACAGGTCCTGATCTGATTCCTATCATAGGCGCTGATGTTGGACTTAGCTAAGGCCCTGACACTGGTCCTAACTAAAGCTGTGACACTACTCTTAACTCAGGCCCTGACACTGTCCCTAACAAAGCCTCTGACACTACTCCTAAATCAGGCACTGACACTGTCCCTAACTAAGGCCCTGACATACACCTAACTCAGGCCCTGACACTGTCTCTAACTAAGGCCCTGATACTACTCCAAACTCAGCACTGACACTGTCACTAACTAAGGCCCTGACACTATTCATAGCTCACGCCCTAACACCACTCCGAAATCATGCCCTGACAGTGTCCCTAACTAAGGCCCTGACACTATTCCTAACTCAGGCGCTGACACAATACTTAAGGAAGGCCCTGACATTACTCCTAACTCAGGCCCTGAAAAGGTCCCTAACTAAGGCCGACACAACTCCTAACTCAGGCACTAACACTGTCCCTAAATAAGGCCCTGAAACTATTCCTAACTGAGGCGCTGATACAATACCTAACGAAGGCACTGATGCTACTCCTAACTAAGGCCCTGACACTACTCCTATCTCAAGCAATGACACTGTCCCTAACTTAGGCCCTGACTCTACTCCTGACTCAGGCACTGACACTTGCCCTACCTTAGGCCCTGACACTACTCCTAACTAAGCAACTGACACTGTCCCTAACTAAGGCCCGGATACTACTCCTTACTCAGGCACTGACAATATCACTAACTAAGGCCGTGACACTACTCCCAAAATAGGCACTGAGACTGTCCCGAAATATGCCCTGACAGTACTCTGAACTCAGGCACTGACACTGTCCTTAACTAAGGCCCTGATACTACTTCCACCTCAGGCACTGACACTCTCCCTAAGTAAGCCCTGACATTACTCCCAATTCCGGCATTGACACTTTCGCTTACTAAGGCCCTGAAACTACTCACAACTCAGGCCCTTACACTGTTACTAACTACCGGTCTCAGACTACTCCTAACTCAGGCCCTGGCACTGTCCGTAACTTAGGCTCTGGCACTCTTCCTAACTCAGACACTGACGCTGTCCCTTAACTAAGGGTCTGACACTCCTCCCAACTCAGACAGTGACACTCTATCAATTTAAGGCCTTGACACTACTCTTAACTCAGGCCCTGACACAGTCCATAATAAAGACCCTGAAACTAATCCCAACTCAGGCCCTGGCACTGTCCGTAACTAAGGGCCTGACACTACTTCCATCTCAGCAACTGACACCATCCCTAACTATGGCCCTGACACTATTCCCAACTCAGGCACTGACACTGTCACTAAATAAGGCCATTACACTTCTCTTAACTCAACAACTGGCACTCTCCGTAACTAAGGCTTTGACACAATACTTAACTCATGCCCTGACACTGTCCTTAACTAAGACCCTGAGAGTACTCCCAACTCAGTCACTGACACTGTTCCTAACTACGGCCCAGAGACTACTCCCAATTCAGGCCCTGACACTGTCCCTAACTAAGGCACTGATATTACTCCCAACTCAGGCACTGACACTGTCCCTAACTAAGGCCCTGACACTACTCCCAACTCAGGCACTGACACTGTCCCTAACTAAGGCCCTGACACGACTCCCATCTCAGCCACTGACACTGTCCCTAAGGCCCTGACACTACCTCCAACTCAGGCACTGACACTATCCCTAACTACAGCCCTGACACTTCTCCTAACTCAGGCACTTACTAATGTCCTGACACAACTCCCAACTCAGGCACTGACATTGTTCCTAACAAAGGCCCTGACACTAATCCCAACATAGGCACTGAGACTGTCCCGAAATACGCCCTGACAGTACTCCCAACTCAGGCACTGACACTGTCCCTAACTAAGGCCCTGACACTACTCCCAAACTAGGCACTGACATTGTCCCTAACTAAGGCCCTGACATTACTCTCAACTCAGGCACTAACACTGTCCCTAACTAAGGACTTGACACTCCTCTTAAGTCAGGCCCTGGCACAGTCCCTAACAAAGGCCTGCCACTTCCCCCAACTCTGGCACTGAGAGTGTCCCTAACTACGGCCATCACACTACTCCTAACTCAGGCACTGATGCTATCCCTAACTAAGGCTCTGACACTACTCCCAACACAGGCATTGACACTGTCCCTAACTAAGGCCCTCACACTACTACTTACTTAGGCACTGACACGCTACCTAACTAAGGCCCTGAGACTACTTCTACCTCAGACCCTGACACTGTCCCTAACGAAGGGCCTGATACTACTCCCAACACAGGCACTGACACTCTCCCTAACTAAGGCCTTGACACTACTTTTAACTCATGCCCTGATGCTGTCCCAAAAAAGACCCTGAGACTATTCCCAACTCAGGCACTGACACTCTCCCTAACTAAGACCCTGACACTACTCCCATCTCAGCCACTGACACTGTCCCTAATGCCCTGACACTACTTCCAACTCAGGCACTGACACTGTCCCTAACTAGGCCCTGACACTACTCCCAACTCAGGCACTGACACTGTCACTAACTAAGGCCCTGACATAACTGCCAACTCCGGCACTGACACTTTCTCTAACTACGGCCCTGAAACTACTCACAACTCAGGCCCTGACACTGTTCCTAACTACCGGTCTCAGACTACTCCTAACTTAGGCCCTGACACTATTCCTAACACAGTCCCTGACACTGTCCCTAACTAAGGTCCTGAGACTATTCCTAACTCAGACCCTGACACTGTCCATAACTTAGGCCATGTCACTACTCCCAACTCAGGCACTGACGCTGTTCCTAACTAAGGGTCTGACACTACTCCAAACTGAGACACTGACACTCTTCCAAATTAAGGCCTTGACACTACTCTTAACTCAGGCCCTGACACTGTCCATAATAAAGACCCTGACAAAAATCCCAACTTAGGCACTGACAATGTCCGTAACTAAGGCCCTGACACTATTCCCATCTCAGCCACTGACACTGTCCCTAACTATGGCCCTGACACTACTCCCAATGCAAGCACTGGCGCTGTCCCTAACTAAGGCATTGGCACTACTCCCAACTCGCCCTGGCGCTGTCCCTAACTAAGGCTCTGACACTACTCCCAATTCAGGCAATGACAGTGTCCCTAACTGAGGCAATGATACTACTCCCAACTCAAGCACTAAGGCTCTGGATCATTGTGATGACCAGCGCCATGGAGCATTGTGATGACAAGGGCGTGGAGCATTGTGATGACAGTGGTCATGGAACATTGTGACGATAAGGGCATCGAGCCGAGTTAGGGACAGTCTAGCGGCCTTGGGACTAAATTCAGTGCCTGAATTAGGCACAGCATAAGGTCTTTAGTTAGCATACGAGGTAGGACATTAGCTCGGGACAGGGTTAGGGTAAAGGCTTGGAATCGTGTCAGCAAATGACCTAAGGATAGTGTGAAGACCTTTGTTACTGAGACTCTCAGGGACTTCTTCAGAAACAGTGTTAGGGCTTCAGGTAGGGACAGCATCAGGGCCTGACTTAGGGAGAGCGACAGGGACTGAGTGAGGCCTAATGTCAGGCCCTTAGCTGGGGACACTGTCAGGGAATGACTTAGGAGCAGCATCAGTGCCTTTGTTGGATCAGCTTTAGGCTCTTAGGTAAAGACATGACCGGAGCCCTAGTTAGTCACAGCGTCAAGGCCTCAGTTAGGGAAAGCTTCAGGGTCTGAGTTACAGACAGCCTCAGGTCTTCACTTAAAGACAGCCACAGGGCTTTCTTAGGGACAGTGTCAGGACCTTGGTTAGAAATGAGTCAGGATATTAGCTCAGGAGAGTGTCAGGATTTTAGTTTTTGCTGGCAGCAGGGCCTCTATTAAGGACAGATTCCGGGCCTTTGTTAGATTCAGTGTCATGGCCTTAGTTAGGAGTAGTCAGGGCCTTAGTTAGGGAGAGCATGAGGGTTTCAGTTCGCATAAGATGCAGGAGATTATCTCGGGACAGAGTCAGGTTCCAGGCCAGAGATAGTGAAAGGAAATGACCAAGGGATAACGAGAAGACCTTAGTTATTGAGAGCATCAGGGCCTTAGTTAGCAGCAGCGTGAGCACCTTAATCAGGACCAGCGCCAGGGCTTGATGTATGGACAGCATCAGAGCCTAAGTAAGGTACAGCAACAGGGCCTAAGTGAGGCCTATCTTTAGGGCCTGAGTAAGGGACAGTATCAGGGCATGACTTAGGAGCAGCATAAAGGCCTCTGTAGGATCAGCATTAGGGTCTTCGTTAAAGCTATTATCAGGGCCTCCGTTAGGGATAGCCTCAAGGCCTCACTTAGGGACAGTGTCAGGGCTTACTTTGGGAAAGTTTCAGGACCTTGGTAAGACATGGGTCAGGCTATTAGCTCAGGATAATATCAGGTGTTCAGATATTGATGGCAGCAGGGCCTTAGTTAGAGGCAGTGTCAGGGCCTAAGTTAGGACTAGCATCAGAGCCTTTGTTAGGTACAGTGTCAGTGACTGAGTTAGGTGGAGTGTCAGAGCCTTAGTTAGGGACAGTGTCAGGGCCTGCATTAGGACGAGCCTCCAGGCCTCAGTTAGGGACAGGCTCACGGCCTCGGACCTAAATTCAGGGCCTCATTTAGGGACAGAATCAGGGATTTAGCTAGCATAAGGGAATCTACAGCTGAAAGCAACCTGAACACCACCTCAAGCAGATGCAGAAGTGAACCATGCACGCTCCTATGACGGAATATTCCACAGCAGTTGAGTACATTTTGTTTAAAGTTAGTAACACTATAAAAATTATGTTTGGAAGAAAACTATATTCAGAAGATGAAAGACTCTCGTTCTAAAGAATCTCTTTAGCTAATCTCGACATTAGCTAAAGAGAAGGTTAGGTTAAGGTCTAGGGAGAGTGTCAGGAAATGACCTAGGGATAGTGTCAAGACCTTAGTTACTTAGCACATCAGGACCTAATTTAGGAGCAGTGAGTGTCAGGGCTTCGGGTAGGAACAGCGTCAGAGCCTGACTTAGGGAGTGGGACAGGGCCTGAGTGAGGCCTAGCGTCAGGGCCTTAGCTAGAGACAGTGTCAAGGCATGACTTAGGAGCAGCCTAAGAGCCATGGTAGGATCAGCCTCAGGGGCTATGTTAAAGATATTATCAGGGCCTCTGTTAGGGACAGCCTCAAGGCCTCACTGCGAGACAGCATCAGGGCTTCCTTAGGGACAGTTTCAGGACCTTGGTAAGAGATGGGTCAAGAAATTAGCTCCGGATAGTGTCAGGACTTTAGCTATTGACGGCAGCAGGGCCTTAGTTAGGGACAGTGTCAGGCCCTGAATTAGGACGAACATCGAGGCCTTAGGTACGGACAGGGTCACAGCCTCGAGAGTAATTTTAGTCCCTTAGTTAAGGACAGCAGCAGGGCTGTAGTTAGCATAAGAGGCACAACATTTGCTAGGGACAGGCTCAGGTTATGGTCTAGGGAGAGTGTCAGGAAAGGACCTAAGCATAGTGTCAAAACCTTAGTTACTGAGAGTATCAGATCCTTATTTAGAACCAGGGTCAGGGCTTCAGGTAGGGACAGCATCAGAGCCTGACTTAGGCAGAGCGACAGGGCCTGAGTGAGGCCTAGCGTCAGGCCCTTAGCTGAGGACACTGTCAGGGCATGACTTAGGAACAGAATCAGCGCCTCTGTTGGATCAGCCTTAGCGTCTTTGTTACAGATATGATCAGGGCCTGACTTAGTCACAGCTTCAAGGCCTCAGTTAGGGAAAGCTTCAGGGCCTGAGTTAGGGACAGCCTCAGTTCTTAACATAGGGACAGCGACAGGGCTTTCTTAGGGACAGTGTCAGGACCTTGGTTAGAAATATGTCAGGATATTAACTCAGGCTAGTGTCCAGTTTTTAGTTATTGCTGACAGCAGGGCCTATATTAGGGGCAAATTCTGAGCCTTACTTCGAGACAGTGTCAGGGCCTGAGTTAGGACTAGCATCAGAGCCCTTGTAAAGTACAGTGTCAGGGACTGAGTTAGGTGTAGTGTCAGGGCATTAGTTAGGGACAGTGTCAGCGCCTCAGTTAGGATGAGCCTCCAACCTCAGTTAGGGACAGCTTGACGGCCTCGGCACTAATTTCAGGCTCTTAGTTCGAGACAGCATCAGGGATTTAGTTAGCATAAGAGGCTCGACAATAGCTAAAGACAAGTTTAGGTTAAGATCTAGGGATAGTGTCAGGAAATGACCTAGGGATAGTGGCAAGACCATAGCTAATTAGAGCATCAGTGCCTAATTTAGGCCCAGTGTCAGGGCTTCAGGTAGGGACAGAGTCTTAGCCTGACTTAGGGAGAGCGACAGGGCCTGAGTGATGCCTAGAGTCAGGGCCTTAGCTACGGACAGCGTCAGGGCATGACATAGGATCAACATAAGGGTCTCTGTAAGATCAGCATTAGAGTTTCGTTCAAGACATTATCAGGACCTCTGTGAGGGACAGTGTCAGGGCTAACTTTGGGAGAGTTTCAGGACCTTGGTAAGACATGGGTCAGGGTATTAGCTCAGGATAATGTCAGGACTTTAGATATTTATGATAGCAGCGCCTACGTTAGGGAAAGTTTCAAGGCGTTAGTTAGGAGTAGCGGGCCTCTGATAGGTCCAGTGTCAGATTCTCAGTTAGCAGTAGTGTTTAGGGCCTTAGTTAGGGACAGTGTCAGGGCCGGATGTAGGGCGAGCATCTAGGCCTTCGTTCGGGACAGGTTCATGGTCTTGGGACTAAATTCCTTGCCTGAGGTAGGCACAGACTAAGGGCTTCAGTTAGCATAAGAGGCAGGACATTAGCTAGTTACCGTGTCAGTTTAACATCTAGGGAAAGTGTCAGGAAATGACCTAAGGATAGTGTGAAGACCTTTGTTACGGAGACTCTCAGGGCCTTATTCAGAACCAGTGTTAGGGGTTCAGGTAGGGACAGCATCAGAGCCTGACTTAGGGAGAGCGATAGGGTCTGAGTGAGGCCTAGCATCAGACACTTAGTGGGGGACACTATCGGGGCATGACTTAGGAGCAGCATCAGGGCCTCTGTTGGATCAGCCTCAGGGTCTTAGTTAAAGTCATGATCAGGGTCTGAGTTAGTCACAGCATCAAGGCCTGAGTTAGTTAGGGAAAGCTTCAGGGCCTCACTTAGGGACAGCATCAGGGCTTACTTTGGGACAGTTTCAGGACCTTGGTAAGACATGGGTCAGGTTATTAGCTCCGGATAATGTCAGGACTTTCGATGTTGATGGCAGCAGGCCTTGGTTAGAGACAGTGTCAGGCCCTGAGTTACGACTAGCATCAGAGCCTTTGTTAGATACAATGTACGGGACTGAATTAGGAGTAGAGTCAGGGCCTTAGTTAGTGACAGTGTCAGGGCCTGACTTAGGGAGAGCGACAGGGCCTGAGTGAGGCTTAGCATCAGGCCCTTAGCTGGGCACACTGTCAGGGCATGACTTTGGAGCAGCATCAGCGTCTTTGCTGGATCAGCATTAAGGTCTTCGTTAGGTACATGATCAGGGCCTGAATTAGTCACAGCTTCAAGGCTTCAGTTAAGGAAAGCTTCAGGGCCTGAGTTAGGGACAGCCTCAGGTCTTCACTTAGGGACAGCGTCAGGGCTTACTTTGGGACAGTTTCAGGACCTTGGAAAGACATAGGTCAGGATAGTAGCTCAGGATAATGGCAGGACTTTTGATAGTGATGGCAGCAGGGCCTTAGTTACTGACGGTTTCAGGGCCTGAGTTAGGCCGAGCATCAGAGACTTTGTTAGGTACAGTGGAAGGGACTGAGTTAGGAGTAGTGTCAAGGCCTTATTGAGGACCAATTTCAGGGCCTTAGTTTGGACTAGCATCAGAGCCATTGTTAGGAATCGTATGAGGGCCTGAGTTAGGCATACTATCAGGGCCTTAGTTAGGGAGAGTTTTAGGGCCTGAGTTACGATTAGTGTCAAGGCCTTATTTAGGACCAATTTTAGGGCTTTAGTTTGGACTAGCAACAAAGCCTTTGTTAGGTAGCATGTCGGGGCCTCAGTTAGGTGTAGTGTCAGGGCCATTGTTAGGGACAGTATCAGGGCCTGACTTAGGAGAAGTTCAGGGCCTTAGCCAGGGAAAGTGTCAGGGCCTTAGTTAGGGACATTATCAGGGCCTGAATTAGCAGTAGTGTCAAAAGTCCTTAGTGAGGAGAGTAAGGAGTAAGTCAGGACTCAGGCCCTGACACTGTTCTTAAATAAGGCCCTGACATTACCTGTAACACAGGTCCTGATCTGATTCCTATCATAGGCGCTGATGTTGGACTTAGCTAAGGCCCTGACACTGGTCCTAACTAAAGCTGTGACACTACTCTTAACTCAGGCCCTGACACTGTCCCTAACAAAGCCTCTGACACTACTCCTAAATCAGGCACTGACACTGTCCCTAACTAAGGCCCTGACATACACCTAACTCAGGCCCTGACACTGTCTCTAACTAAGGCCCTGATACTACTCCAAACTCAGCACTGACACTGTCACTAACTAAGGCCCTGACACTATTCATAGCTCACGCCCTAACACAACTCCGAAATCATGCCCTGACAATGTCCCTAACTAAGGCCCTGACACTATTCCTAACTCAGGCGCTGACACAATACTTAAGGAAGGCCCTGACATTACTCCTAACTCAGGCCCTGAAAAGGTCCCTAACTAAGGCCGACACAACTCCTAACTCAGGCACTAACACTGTCCCTAAATAAGGCCCTGAAACTATTCCTAACTGAGGCGCTGATACAATACCTAACGAAGGCACTGATGCTACTCCTAACTAAGGCCCTGACACTACTCCTATCTCAAGCAATGACACTGTCCCTAACTTAGGCCCTGACTCTACTCCTGACTCAGGCACTGACACTGGCCCTACCTTAGGCCCTGACACTACTCCTAACTAAGCAACTGACACTGTCCCTAACTAAGGCCCGGATACTACTCCTTACTCAGGCACTGACAATATCACTAACTAAGGCCGTGACACTACTCCCAAAATAGGCACTGAGACTGTCCCGAAATATGCCCTGACAGTACTCCGAACTCAGGCACTGACACTGTCCTTAACTAAGGCCCTGATACTACTTCCACCTCAGGCACTGACACTCTCCCTAAGTAAGCCCTGACATTACTCCCAATTCCGGCATTGACACTTTCGCTTACTAAGGCCCTGAAACTACTCACAACTCAGGCCCTTACACTGTTACTAACTACCGGTCTCAGACTACTCCTAACTCAGGCCCTGGCACTGTCCGTAACTTAGGCTCTGGCACTATTCCTAACTCAGACACTGACGCTGTCCCTTAACTAAGGGTCTGACACTCCTCCCAACTCAGACAGTGACACTCTATCAATTTAAGGCCTTGACACTACTCTTAACTCAGGCCCTGACACAGTCCATAATAAAGACCCTGAAACTAATCCCAACTCAGGCCCTGGCACTGTCCGTAACTAAGGGCCTGACACTACTTCCATCTCAGCAACTGACACCATCCCTAACTATGGCCCTGACACTATTCCCAACTCAGGCACTGACACTGTCACTAAATAAGGCCATTACACTTCTCTTAACTCAACAACTGGCACTCTCCGTAACTAAGGCTTTGACACAATACTTAACTCATGCCCTGACACTGTCCTTAACTAAGACCCTGAGAGTACTCCCAACTCAGTCACTGACACTGTTCCTAACTACGGCCCAGAGACTACTCCCAATTCAGGCCCTGACACTGTCCCTAACTAAGGCACTGATATTACTCCCAACTCAGGCACTGACACTGTCCCTAACTAAGGCCCTGACACTACTCCCAACTCAGGCACTGACACTGTCCCTAACTAAGGCCCTGACACGACTCCCATCTCAGCCACTGACACTGTCCCTAAGGCCCTGACACTACCTCCAACTCAGGCACTGACACTATCCCTAACTACAGCCCTGACACTTCTCCTAACTCAGGCACTTACTAATGTCCTGACACAACTCCCAACTCAGGCACTGACATTGTTCCTAACAAAGGCCCTGACACTAATCCCAACATAGGCACTGAGACTGTCCCGAAATACGCCCTGACAGTACTCCCAACTCAGGCACTGACACTGTCCCTAACTAAGGCCCTGACACTACTCCCAAACTAGGCACTGACATTGTCCCTAACTAAGGCCCTGACATTACTCTCAACTCAGGCACTAACACTGTCCCTAACTAAGGACTTGACACTCCTCTTAAGTCAGGCCCTGGCACAGTCCCTAACAAAGGCCTGCCACTTCCCCCAACTCTGGCACTGAGAGTGTCCCTAACTACGGCCATCACACTACTCCTAACTCAGGCACTGATGCTATCCCTAACTAAGGCTCTGACACTACTCCCAACACAGGCATTGACACTGTCCCTAACTAAGGCCCTCACACTACTACTTACTTAGGCACTGACACGCTACCTAACTAAGGCCCTGAGACTACTTCTACCTCAGACCCTGACACTGTCCCTAACGAAGGGCCTGATACTACTCCCAACACAGGCACTGACACTCTCCCTAACTAAGGCCTTGACACTACTTTTAACTCATGCCCTGATGCTGTCCCAAAAAAGACCCTGAGACTATTCCCAACTCAGGCACTGACACTCTCCCTAACTAAGACCCTGACACTACTCCCATCTCAGCCACTGACACTGTCCCTAATGCCCTGACACTACTTCCAACTCAGGCACTGACACTGTCCCTAACTAGGCCCTGACACTACTCCCAACTCAGGCACTGACACTGTCACTAACTAAGGCCCTGACATAACTGCCAACTCCGGCACTGACACTTTCTCTAACTACGGCCCTGAAACTACTCACAACTCAGGCCCTGACACTGTTCCTAACTACCGGTCTCAGACTACTCCTAACTTAGGCCCTGACACTATTCCTAACACAGTCCCTGACACTGTCCCTAACTAAGGTCCTGAGACTATTCCTAACTCAGACCCTGACACTGTCCATAACTTAGGCCATGTCACTACTCCCAACTCAGGCACTGACGCTGTTCCTAACTAAGGGTCTGACACTACTCCAAACTGAGACACTGACACTCTTCCAAATTAAGGCCTTGACACTACTCTTAACTCAGGCCCTGACACTGTCCATAATAAAGACCCTGACAAAAATCCCAACTTAGGCACTGACAATGTCCGTAACTAAGGCCCTGACACTATTCCCATCTCAGCCACTGACACTGTCCCTAACTATGGCCCTGACACTACTCCCAATGCAAGCACTGGCGCTGTCCCTAACTAAGGCTCTGACACTACTCCCAATTCAGGCAATGACAGTGTCCCTAACTGAGGCAATGATACTACTCCCAACTCAAGCACTAAGGCTCTGGATCATTGTGATGACCAGCGCCATGGAGCATTGTGATGACAAGGGCGTGGAGCATTGTGATGACAGTGGTCATGGAACATTGTGACGATAAGGGCATCGAGCCAAGTTAGGGACAGTCTAGCGGCCTTGGGACTAAATTCAGTGCCTGAATTAGGCACAGCATAAGGTCTTTAGTTAGCATACGAGGTAGGACATTAGCTCGGGACAGGGTTAGGGTAAAGGCTTGGAATCGTGTCAGCAAATGACCTAAGGATAGTGTGAAGACCTTTGTTACTGAGACTCTCAGGGACTTCTTCAGAAACAGTGTTAGGGCTTCAGGTAGGGACAGCATCAGGGCCTGACTTAGGGAGAGCGACAGGGCCTGAGTGAGGCCTAATGTCAGGCCCTTAGCTGGGGACACTGTCAGGGAATGACTTAGGAGCAGCATCAGTGCCTTTGTTGGATCAGCTTTAGGCTCTTAGGTAAAGACATGACCGGAGCCCTAGTTAGTCACAGCGTCAAGGCCTCAGTTAGGGAAAGCTTCAGGGTCTGAGTTACAGACAGCCTCAGGTCTTCACTTAAAGACAGCCACAGGGCTTTCTTAGGGACAGTGTCAGGACCTTGGTTAGAAATGAGTCAGGATATTAGCTCAGGAGAGTGTCAGGATTTTAGTTTTTGCTGGCAGCAGGGCCTCTATTAAGGACAGATTCCGGGCCTTTGTTAGATTCAGTGTCATGGCCTTAGTTAGGAGTAGTCAGGGCCTTAGTTAGGGAGAGCATGAGGGTTTCAGTTCGCATAAGATGCAGGAGATTATCTCGGGACAGAGTCAGGTTCCAGGCCAGAGATAGTGAAAGGAAATGACCAAGGGATAACGAGAAGACCTTAGTTATTGAGAGCATCAGGGACTTAGTTAGCAGCAGCGTGAGCACCTTAATCAGGACCAGCGCCAGGGCTTGATGTATGGACAGCATCAGAGCCTAAGTAAGGTACAGCAACAGGGCCTAAGTGAGGCCTATCTTTAGGGCCTGAGTAAGGGACAGTATCAGGGCATGACTTAGGAGCAGCATAAAGGCCTCTGTAGGATCAGCATTAGGGTCTTCGTTAAAGCTATTATCAGGGCCTCCGTTAGGGATAGCCTCAAGGCCTCACTTAGGGACAGTGTCAGGGCTTACTTTGGGAAAGTTTCAGGACCTTGGTAAGACATGGGTCAGGCTATTAGCTCAGGATAATATCAGGTGTTCAGATATTGATGGCAGCAGGGCCTTAGTTAGAGGCAGTGTCAGGGCCTAAGTTAGGACTAGCATCAGAGCCTTTGTTAGGTACAGTGTCAGTGACTGAGTTAGGTGGAGTGTCAGAGCCTTAGTTAGGGACAGTGTCAGGGCCTGCATTAGGACGAGCCTCCAGGCCTCAGTTAGGGACAGGCTCACGGCCTCGGACCTAAATTCAGGGCCTCATTTAGGGACAGAATCAGGGATTTAGCTAGCATAAGGGAATCTACAGCTGAAAGCAACCTGAACACCACCTCAAGCAGATGCAGAAGTGAACCATGCACGCTCCTATGACGGAATATTCCACAGCAGTTGAGTACATTTTGTTTAAAGTTAGTAACACTATAAAAATTATGTTTGGAAGAAAACTATATTCAGAAGATGAAAGACTCTCGTTCTAAAGAATCTCTTTAGCTAATCTCGACATTAGCTAAAGAGAAGGTTAGGTTAAGGTCTAGGGAGAGTGTCAGGAAATGACCTAGGGATAGTGTCAAGACCTTAGTTACTTAGCACATCAGGACCTAATTTAGGAGCAGTGAGTGTCAGGGCTTCGGGTAGGAACAGCGTCAGAGCCTGACTTAGGGAGTGGGACAGGGCCTGAGTGAGGCCTAGCGTCAGGGCCTTAGCTAGAGACAGTGTCAAGGCATGACTTAGGAGCAGCCTAAGAGCCATGGTAGGATCAGCCTCAGGGGCTATGTTAAAGATATTATCAGGGCCTCTGTTAGGGACAGCCTCAAGGCCTCACTGCGAGACAGCATCAGGGCTTCCTTAGGGACAGTTTCAGGACCTTGGTAAGAGATGGGTCAAGAAATTAGCTCAGGATAGTGTCAGGACTTTAGCTATTGACGGCAGCAGGGCCTTAGTTAGGGACAGTGTCAGGCCCTGAATTAGGACGAACATCGAGGCCTTAGGTACGGACAGGGTCACAGCCTCGAGAGTAATTTTAGGCCCTTAGTTAAGGACAGCAGCAGGGCTGTAGTTAGCATAAGAGGCACAACATTTGCTAGGGACAGGCTCAGGTTATGGTCTAGGGAGAGTGTCAGGAAAGGACCTAAGCATAGTGTCAAAACCTTAGTTACTGAGAGTATCAGATCCTTATTTAGAACCAGGGTCAGGGCTTCAGGTAGGGACAGCATCAGAGCCTGACTTAGGCAGAGCGACAGGGCCTGAGTGAGGCCTAGCGTCAGGCCCTTAGCTGAGGACACTGTCAGGGCATGACTTAGGAACAGAATCAGCGCCTCTGTTGGATCAGCCTTAGCGTCTTTGTTACAGATATGATCAGGGCCTGACTTAGTCACAGCTTCAAGGCCTCAGTTAGGGAAAGCTTCAGGGCCTGAGTTAGGGACAGCCTCAGTTCTTAACATAGGGACAGCGACAGGGCTTTCTTAGGGACAGTGTCAGGACCTTGGTTAGAAATATGTCAGGATATTAACTCAGGCTAGTGTCCAGTTTTTAGTTATTGCTGACAGCAGGGCCTATATTAGGGGCAAATTCTGAGCCTTACTTCGAGACAGTGTCAGGGCCTGAGTTAGGACTAGCATCAGAGCCCTTGTAAAGTACAGTGTCAGGGACTGAGTTAGGTGTAGTGTCAGGGCATTAGTTAGGGACAGTGTCAGCGCCTCAGTTTGGATGAGCCTCCAACCTCAGTTAGGGACAGCTTGACGGCCTCGGCACTAATTTCAGGCTCTTAGTTCGAGACAGCATCAGGGATTTAGTTAGCATAAGAGGCTCGACAATAGCTAAAGACAAGTTTAGGTTAAGATCTAGGGATAGTGTCAGGAAATGACCTAGGGATAGTGGCAAGACCATAGCTAATTAGAGCATCAGTGCCTAATTTAGGCCCAGTGTCAGGGCTTCAGGTAGGGACAGAGTCTTAGCCTGACTTAGGGAGAGCGACAGGGCCTGAGTGATGCCTAGAGTCAGGGCCTTAGCTACGGACAGCGTCAGGGCATGACATAGGATCAACATAAGGGTCTCTGTAAGATCAGCATTAGAGTTTCGTTCAAGACATTATCAGGACCTCTGTGAGGGACAGCCTCAGGGCCTCACTTAGGGACAGTGTCAGGGCTAACTTTGGGAGAGTTTCAGGACCTTGGTAAGACATGGGTCAGGGTATTAGCTCAGGATAATGTCAGGACTTTAGATTTTTATGATAGCAGCGCCTACGTTAGGGAAAGTTTCAAGGCGTTAGTTAGGAGTAGCGGGCCTCTGATAGGTCCAGTGTCAGATTCTCAGTTAGCAGTAGTGTTTAGGGCCTTAGTTAGGGACAGTGTCAGGGCCGGATGTAGGGCGAGCATCTAGGCCTTCGTTCGGGACAGGTTCATGGTCTTGGGACTAAATTCCTTGCCTGAGGTAGGCACAGACTAAGGGCTTCAGTTAGCATAAGAGGCAGGACATTAGCTAGTGACCGTGTCAGTTTAACATCTAGGGAAAGTGTCAGGAAATGACCTAAGGATAGTGTGAAGACCTTTGTTACGGAGACTCTCAGGGCCTTATTCAGAACCAGTGTTAGGGGTTCAGGTAGGGACAGCATCAGAGCCTGACTTAGGGAGAGCGATAGGGTCTGAGTGAGGCCTAGCATCAGACACTTAGTGGGGGACACTATCGGGGCATGACTTAGGAGCAGCATCAGGGCCTCTGTTGGATCAGCCTCAGGGTCTTAGTTAAAGTCATGATCAGGGTCTGAGTTAGTCACAGCATCAAGGCCTGAGTTAGTTAGGGAAAGCTTCAGGGCCTCTCTTAGGGACAGCATCAGGGCTAACTTTGGGACAGTTTCAGGACCTTGGTAAGACATGGGTCAGGTTATTAGCTCCGGATAATGTCAGGACTTTCGATGTTGATGGCAGCAGGCCTTGGTTAGAGACAGTGTCAGGCCCTGAGTTACGACTAGCATCAGAGCCTTTGTTAGATACAATGTACGGGACTGAATTAGGAGTAGAGTCAGGGCCGTAGTTAGTGACAGTGTCAGGGCCTGACTTAGGGAGAGCGACAGGGCCTGAGTGAGGCTTAGCATCAGGCCCTTAGCTGGGCACACTGTCAGGGCATGACTTTGGAGCAGCATCAGCGTCTTTGCTGGATCAGCATTAAGGTCTTCGTTAGGTACATGATCAGGGCCTGAATTAGTCACAGCTTCAAGGCTTCAGTTAAGGAAAGCTTCAGGGCCTGAGTTAGGGACAGCCTCAGGTCTTCACTTAGGGACAGCGTCAGGGCTTACTTTGGGACAGTTTCAGGACCTTGGAAAGACATAGGTCAGGATAGTAGCTCAGGATAATGGCAGGACTTTTGATAGTGATGGCAGCAGGGCCTTAGTTACTGACGGTTTCAGGGCCTGAGTTAGGCCGAGCATCAGAGACTTTGTTAGGTACAGTGGAAGGGACTGAGTTAGGAGTAGTGTCAAGGCCTTATTGAGGACCAATTTCAGGGCCTTAGTTTGGACTAGCATCAGAGCCATTGTTAGGAATCGTATGAGGGCCTGAGTTAGGCATACTATCAGGGCCTTAGTTAGGGAGAGTTTTAGGGCCTGAGTTACGATTAGTGTCAAGGCCTTATTTAGGACCAATTTTAGGGCTTTAGTTTGGACTAGCAACAAAGACTTTGTTAGGTAGCATGTCGGGGCCTCAGTTAGGTGTAGTGTCAGGGCCATTGTTAGGGACAGTATCAGGGCCTGACTTAGGAGAAGTTCAGGGCCTTAGCCAGGGAAAGTGTCAGGGCCTTAGTTAGGGACATTATCAGGGCCTGAATTAGCAGTAGTGTCAAAAGTCCTTAGTGAGGAGAGTAAGGAGTAAGTCAGGACTCAGGCCCTGACACTGTTCTTAAATAAGGCCCTGACATTACCTGTAACACAGGTCCTGATCTGATTCCTATCATAGGCGCTGATGTTGGACTTAGCTAAGGCCCTGACACTGGTCCTAACTAAAGCTGTGACACTACTCTTAACTCAGGCCCTGACACTGTCCCTAACAAAGCCTCTGACACTACTCCTAAATCAGGCACTGACACTGTCCCTAACTAAGGCCCTGACATACACCTAACTCAGGCCCTGACACTGTCTCTAACTAAGGCCCTGATACTACTCCAAACTCAGCACTGACACTGTCACTAACTAAGGCCCTGACACTATTCATAGCTCACGCCCTAACACAACTCCGAAATCATGCCCTGACAATGTCCCTAACTAAGGCCCTGACACTATTCCTAACTCAGGCGCTGACACAATACTTAAGGAAGGCCCTGACATTACTCCTAACTCAGGCCCTGAAAAGGTCCCTAACTAAGGCCGACACAACTCCTAACTCAGGCACTAACACTGTCCCTAAATAAGGCCCTGAAACTATTCCTAACTGAGGCGCTGATACAATACCTAACGAAGGCACTGATGCTACTCCTAACTAAGGCCCTGACACTACTCCTATCTCAAGCAATGACACTGTCCCTAACTTAGGCCCTGACTCTACTCCTGACTCAGGCACTGACACTGGCCCTACCTTAGGCCCTGACACTACTCCTAACTAAGCAACTGACACTGTCCCTAACTAAGGCCCGGATACTACTCCTTACTCAGGCACTGACAATATCACTAACTAAGGCCGTGACACTACTCCCAAAATAGGCACTGAGACTGTCCCGAAATATGCCCTGACAGTACTCTGAACTCAGGCACTGACACTGTCCTTAACTAAGGCCCTGATACTACTTCCACCTCAGGCACTGACACTCTCCCTAAGTAAGCCCTGACATTACTTCCAATTCCGGCATTGACACTTTCGCTTACTAAGGCCCTGAAACTACTCACAACTCAGGCCCTTACACTGTTACTAACTACCGGTCTCAGACTACTCCTAACTCAGGCCCTGGCACTGTCCGTAACTTAGGCTCTGGCACTCTTCCTAACTCAGACACTGACGCTGTCCCTTAACTAAGGGTCTGACACTCCTCCCAACTCAGACAGTGACACTCTATCAATTTAAGGCCTTGACACTACTCTTAACTCAGGCCCTGACACAGTCCATAATAAAGACCCTGAAACTAATCCCAACTCAGGCCCTGGCACTGTCCGTAACTAAGGGCCTGACACTACTTCCATCTCAGCAACTGACACCATCCCTAACTATGGCCCTGACACTATTCCTAACTCAGGCACTGACACTGTCACTAAATAAGGCCATTACACTTCTCTTAACTCAACAACTGGCACTCTCCGTAACTAAGGCTTTGACACAATACTTAACTCATGCCCTGACACTGTCCTTAACTAAGACCCTGAGAGTACTCCCAACTCAGTCACTGACACTGTTCCTAACTACGGCCCAGAGACTACTCCCAATTCAGGCCCTGACACTGTCCCTAACTAAGGCACTGATATTACTCCCAACTCAGGCACTGACACTGTCCCTAACTAAGGCCCTGACACTACTCCCAACTCAGGCACTGACACTGTCCCTAACTAAGGCCCTGACACGACTCCCATCTCAGCCACTGACACTGTCCCTAAGGCCCTGACACTACCTCCAACTCAGGCACTGACACTATCCCTAACTACAGCCCTGACACTTCTCCTAACTCAGGCACTTACTAATGTCCTGACACAACTCCCAACTCAGGCACTGACATTGTTCCTAACAAAGGCCCTGACACTAATCCCAACATAGGCACTGAGACTGTCCCGAAATACGCCCTGACAGTACTCCCAACTCAGGCACTGACACTGTCCCTAACTAAGGCCCTGACACTACTCCCAAACTAGGCACTGACATTGTCCCTAACTAAGGCCCTGACATTACTCTCAACTCAGGCACTAACACTGTCCCTAACTAAGGACTTGACACTCCTCTTAAGTCAGGCCCTGGCACAGTCCCTAACAAAGGCCTGCCACTTCCCCCAACTCTGGCACTGAGAGTGTCCCTAACTACGGCCATCACACTACTCCTAACTCAGGCACTGATGCTATCCCTAACTAAGGCTCTGACACTACTCCCAACACAGGCATTGACACTGTCCCTAACTAAGGCCCTCACACTACTACTTACTTAGGCACTGACACGCTACCTAACTAAGGCCCTGAGACTACTTCTACCTCAGACCCTGACACTGTCCCTAACGAAGGGCCTGATACTACTCCCAACACAGGCACTGACACTCTCCCTAACTAAGGCCTTGACACTACTTTTAACTCATGCCCTAATGCTGTCCCAAAAAAGACCCTGAGACTATTCCCAACTCAGGCACTGACACTCTCCCTAACTAAGACCCTGACACTACTCCCATCTCAGCCACTGACACTGTCCCTAATGCCCTGACACTACTTCCAACTCAGGCACTGACACTGTCCCTAACTAGGCCCTGACACTACTCCCAACTCAGGCACTGACACTGTCACTAACTAAGGCCCTGACATAACTGCCAACTCCGGCACTGACACTTTCTCTAACTACGGCCCTGAAACTACTCACAACTCAGGCCCTGACACTGTTCCTAACTACCGGTCTCAGACTACTCCTAACTTAGGCCCTGACACTATTCCTAACACAGTCCCTGACACTGTCCCTAACTAAGGTCCTGAGACTATTCCTAACTCAGACCCTGACACTGTCCATAACTTAGGCCATGTCACTACTCCCAACTCAGGCACTGACGCTGTTCCTAACTAAGGGTCTGACACTACTCCAAACTGAGACACTGACACTCTTCCAAATTAAGGCCTTGACACTACTCTTAACTCAGGCCCTGACACTGTCCATAATAAAGACCCTGACAAAAATCCCAACTTAGGCACTGACAATGTCCGTAACTAAGGCCCTGACACTATTCCCATCTCAGCCACTGACACTGTCCCTAACTATGGCCCTGACACTACTCCCAATGCAAGCACTGGCGCTGTCCCTAACTAAGGCATTGGCACTACTCCCAACTCGCCCTGGCGCTGTCCCTAACTAAGGCTCTGACACTACTCCCAATTCAGGCAATGACAGTGTCCCTAACTGAGGCAATGATACTACTCCCAACTCAAGCACTAAGGCTCTGGATCATTGTGATGACCAGCGCCATGGAGCATTGTGATGACAAGGGCGTGGAGCATTGTGATGACAGTGGTCATGGAACATTGTGACGATAAGGGCATCGAGCCGAGTTAGGGACCGTCTAGCGGCCTTGGGACTAAATTCAGTGCCTGAATTAGGCACAGCATAAGGTCTTTAGTTAGCATACGAGGTAGGACATTAGCTCGGGACAGGGTTAGGGTAAAGGCTTGGAATCGTGTCAGCAAATGACCTAAGGATAGTGTGAAGACCTTTGTTACGGAGACACTCAGGGCCTTATTCAGAACCAGTGTTAGGGGTTCAGGTAGGGACAGCATCAGAGCCTGACTTAGGGAGAGCGATAGGGTCTGAGTGAGGCCTAGCATCAGACACTTAGTGGGGGACACTATCGGGGCATGACTTAGGAGCAGCATCAGGGCCTCTGTTGGATCAGCCTTAGGGTCTTAGTTAAAGTCATGATCAGGGTCTGAGTTAGTCACAGCATCAAGGCCTGAGTTAGTTAGGGAAAGCTTCAGGGCCTCACTTAGGGACAGCGTCCGGGCTTACTTTGGGACAGTTTCAGGACCTTGGTAAGACATGGGTCAGGTTATTAGCTCCGGATAATGTCAGGACTTTCGATGTTGATGGCAGCAGGCCTTGGTTAGAGACAGTGTCAGGCCCTGAGTTACGACTAGCATCAGAGCCTTTGTTAGATACAATGTACGGGACTGAATTAGGAGTAGAGTCAGGGCCTTAGTTAGTGACAGTGTCAGGGCCTGACTTAGGGAGAGCAACAGGGCCTGAGTGAGGCTTAGCATCAGGCCCTTAGCTGGGCACACTGTCAGGGCATGACTTTGGAGCAGCATCAGCGTCTTTGCTGGATCAGCATTAAGGTCTTCGTTAGGTACATGATCAGGGCCTGAATTAGTCACAGCTTCAAGGCTTCAGTTAAGGAAAGCTTCAGGGCCTGAGTTAGGGACAGCCTCAGGTCTTCACTTAGGGACAGCGTCAGGGCTTACTTTGGGACAGTTTCAGGACCTTGGAAAGACATAGGTCAGGATAGTAGCTCAGGATAATGGCAGGACTTTTGATAGTGATGGCAGCAGGGCCTTAGTTACTGACGGTTTCAGGGCCTGAGTTAGGCCGAGCATCAGAGACTTTGTTAGGTACAGTGGAAGGGACTGAGTTAGGAGTCGTGTCAAGGCCTTATTGAGGACCAATTTCAGGGTCTTAGTTTGGACTAGCATCAGAGCCATTGTTAGGAATCGTATGAGGGCTTGAGTTAGGCATACTATCAGGGCCTTAGTTAGGGAGAGTTTTAGGGCCTGAGTTACGATTAGTGTCAAGGCCTTATTTAGGACCAATTTTAGGGCTTTAGTTTGGACTAGCAACAAAGCCTTTGTTAGGTAGCATGTCGGGGCCTCAGTTAGGTGTAGTGTCAGGGCCATTGTTAGGGACAGTATCAGGGCCTGACTTAGGAGAAGTTCAGGGCCTTAGCCAGGGAAAGTGTCAGGGCCTTAGTTAGGGACATTATCAGGGCCTGAATTAGCAGTAGTGTCAAAAGTCCTTAGTGAGGAGAGTAAGGAGTAAGTCAGGACTCAGGCCCTGACACTGTTCTTAAATAAGGCCCTGACATTACCTGTAACACAGGTCCTGATCTGATTCCTATCATAGGCGCTGATGTTGGACTTAGCTAAGGCCCTGACACTGGTCCTAACTAAAGCTGTGACACTACTCTTAACTCAGGCCCTGACACTGTTCCTAACAAAGCCTCTGACACTACTCCTAAATCAGGCACTGACACTGTCCCTAACTAAGGCCCTGACATACACCTAACTCAGGCCCTGACACTGTCTCTAACTAAGGCCCTGATACTACTCCAAACTCAGCACTGACACTGTCACTAACTAAGGCCCTGACACTATTCATAGCTCACGCCCTAACACAACTCCGAAATCATGCCCTGACAATGTCCCTAACTAAGGCCCTGACACTATTCCTAACTCAGGCGCTGACACAATACTTAAGGAAGGCCCTGACATTACTCCTAACTCAGGCCCTGAAAAGGTCCCTAACTAAGGCCGACACAACTCCTAACTCAGGCACTAACACTGTCCCTAAATAAGGCCCTGAAACTATTCCTAACTGAGGCGCTGATACAATACCTAACGAAGGCACTGATGCTACTCCTAACTAAGGCCCTGACACTACTCCTATCTCAAGCAATGACACTGTCCCTAACTTAGGCCCTGACTCTACTCCTGACTCAGGCACTGACACTGGCCCTACCTTAGGCCCTGACACTACTCCTAACTAAGCAACTGACACTGTCCCTAACTAAGGCCCGGATACTACTCCTTACTCAGGCACTGACAATATCACTAACTAAGGCCGTGACACTACTCCCAAAATAGGCACTGAGACTGTCCCGAAATATGCCCTGACAGTACTCTGAACTCAGGCACTGACACTGTCCTTAACTAAGGCCCTGATACTACTTCCACCTCAGGCACTGACACTCTCCCTAAGTAAGCCCTGACATTACTTCCAATTCCGGCATTGACACTTTCGCTTACTAAGGCCCTGAAACTACTCACAACTCAGGCCCTTACACTGTTACTAACTACCGGTCTCAGACTACTCCTAACTCAGGCCCTGGCACTGTCCGTAACTTAGGCTCTGGCACTCTTCCTAACTCAGACACTGACGCTGTCCCTTAACTAAGGGTCTGACACTCCTCCCAACTCAGACAGTGACACTCTATCAATTTAAGGCCTTGACACTACTCTTAACTCAGGCCCTGACACAGTCCATAATAAAGACCCTGAAACTAATCCCAACTCAGGCCCTGGCACTGTCCGTAACTAAGGGCCTGACACTACTTCCATCTCAGCAACTGACACCATCCCTAACTATGGCCCTGACACTATTCCCAACTCAGGCACTGACACTGTCACTAAATAAGGCCATTACACTTCTCTTAACTCAACAACTGGCACTCTCCGTAACTAAGGCTTTGACACAATACTTAACTCATGCCCTGACACTGTCCTTAACTAAGACCCTGAGAGTACTCCCAACTCAGTCACTGACACTGTTCCTAACTACGGCCCAGAGACTACTCCCAATTCAGGCCCTGACACTGTCCCTAACTAAGGCACTGATATTACTCCCAACTCAGGCACTGACACTGTCCCTAACTAAGGCCCTGACACTACTCCCAACTCAGGAACTGACACTGTCCCTAACTAAGGCCCTGACACTACCTCCAACTCAGGCACTGACACTATCCCTAAATACAGCCCTGACACTTCTCCTAACTCAGGCACTTACTAATGTCCTGACACAACTCCCAACTCAGGCACTGACATTGTTCCTAACAAAGGCCCTGACACTAATCCCAACATAGGCACTGAGACTGTCCCGAAATACGCCCTGACAGTATTCCCAACTCAGGCACTGACACTGTCCCTAACTAAGGCCCTGACACTACTCCCAAACTAGGCACTGACATTGTCCCTAACTAAGGCCCTGACATTACTCTCAACTCAGGCACTAACACTGTCCCTAACTAAGGACTTGACACTCCTCTTAACTCAGGCCCTGGCACAGTCCCTAACAAAGGCCTGCCACTTCCCCCAACTCTGGCACTGAGAGTGTCCCTAACTACGGCCATCACACTACTCCTAACTCAGGCACTGATGCTATCCCTAACTAAGGCTCTGACACTACTCCCAACACAGGCATTGACACTGTCCCTAACTAAGGCCCTCACACTACTACTTACTTAGGCACTGACACGCTACCTAACTAAGGCCCTGAGACTACTTCTACCTCAGACCCTGACACTGTCCCTAACGAAGGGCCTGATACTACTCCCAACACAGGCACTGACACTCTCCCTAACTAAGGCCTTGACACTACTTTTAACTCATGCCCTGATGCTGTCCCAAAAAAGACCCTGAGACTATTCCCAACTCAGGCACTGACACTCTCCCTAACTAAGACCCTGACACTACTCCCATCTCAGCCACTGACACTGTCCCTAATGCCCTGACACTACTTCCAACTCAGGCACTGACACTGTCCCTAACTAGGCCCTGACACTACTCCCAACTCAGGCACTGACACTGTCACTAACTAAGGCCCTGACATAACTGCCAACTCCGGCACTGACACTTTCTCTAACTACGGCCCTGAAACTACTCACAACTCAGGCCCTGACACTGTTCCTAACTACCGGTCTCAGACTACTCCTAACTTAGGCCCTGACACTATTCCTAACACAGTCCCTGACACTGTCCCTAACTAAGGTCCTGAGACTATTCCTAACTCAGACCCTGACACTGTCCATAACTTAGGCCATGTCACTACTCCCAACTCAGGCACTGACGCTGTTCCTAACTAAGGGTCTGACACTACTCCAAACTGAGACACTGACACTCTTCCAAATTAAGGCCTTGACACTACTCTTAACTCAGGCCCTGACACTGTCCATAATAAAGACCCTGACAAAAATCCCAACTTAGGCACTGACAATGTCCGTAACTAAGGCCCTGACACTATTCCCATCTCAGCCACTGACACTGTCCCTAACTATGGCCCTGACACTACTCCCAATGCAAGCACTGGCGCTGTCCCTAACTAAGGCATTGGCACTACTCCCAACTCGCCCTGGCGCTGTCCCTAACTAAGGCTCTGACACTACTCCCAATTCAGGCAATGACAGTGTCCCTAACTGAGGCAATGATACTACTCCCAACTCAAGCACTAAGGCTCTGGATCATTGTGATGACCAGCGCCATGGAGCATTGTGATGACAAGGGCGTGGAGCATTGTGATGACAGTGGTCATGGAACATTGTGACGATAAGGGCATCGAGCCGAGTTAGGGACAGTCTAGCGGCCTTGGGACTAATTTCAGTGCCTGAATTAGGCACAGCATAAGGTCTTTAGTTAGCATACGAGGTAGGACATTAGCTCGGGACAGGGTTAGGGTAAAGGCTTGGAATCGTGTCAGCAAATGACCTAAGGATAGTGTGAAGACCTTTGTTACTGAGACTCTCAGGGACTTCTTCAGAAACAGTGTTAGGGCTTCAGGTAGGGACAGCATCAGGGCCTGACTTAGGGAGAGCGACAGGGCCTGAGTGAGGCCTAATGTCAGGCCCTTAGCTGGGGACACTGTCAGGGAATGACTTAGGAGCAGCATCAGTGCCTTTGTTGGATCAGCTTTAGGCTCTTAGGTAAAGACATGACCGGAGCCCTAGTTAGTCACAGCGTCAAGGCCTCAGTTAGGGAAAGCTTCAGGGTCTGAGTTACAGACAGCCTCAGGTCTTCACTTAAAGACAGCCACAGGGCTTTCTTAGGGACAGTGTCAGGACCTTGGTTAGAAATGAGTCAGGATATTAGCTCAGGAGAGTGTCAGGATTTTAGTTTTTGCTGGCAGCAGGGCGTCTATTAAGGACAGATTCCGGGCCTTTGTTAGATTCAGTGTCATGGCCTTAGTTAGGAGTAGTCAGGGCCTTAGTTAGGGAGAGCATGAGGGTTTCAGTTCGCATAAGATGCAGGAGATTATCTCGGGACAGAGTCAGGTTCCAGGCCAGAGATAGTGAAAGGAAATGACCAAGGGATAACGAGAAGACCTTAGTTATTGAGAGCATCAGGGCCTTAGTTAGCAGCAGCGTGAGCACCTTAATCAGGACCAGCGCCAGGGCTTGATGTATGGACAGCATCAGAGCCTAAGTAAGGTACAGCAACAGGGCCTAAGTGAGGCCTATCTTTAGGGCCTGAGTAAGGGACAGTATCAGGGCATGACTTAGGAGCAGCATAAAGGCCTCTGTAGGATCAGCATTAGGGTCTTCGTTAAAGCTATTATCAGGGCCTCCGTTAGGGATAGCCTCAAGGCCTCACTTAGGGACAGCGTCAGGGCTTACTTTGGGAAAGTTTCAGGACCTTGGTAAGACATGGGTCAGGCTATTAGCTCAGGATAATATCAGGTGTTCAGATATTGACGGCAGCAGGGCCTTAGTTAGAGGCAGTGTCAGGGCCTAAGTTAGGACTAGCATCAGAGCCTTTGTTAGGTACAGTGTCAGTGACTGAGTTAGGTGTAGTGTCAGAGCCTTAGTTAGGGACAGTGTCAGGGCCTGCATTAGGACGAGCCTCCAGGCCTCAGTTAGGGACAGGTTCACGGCCTCGGACCTAAATTCAGGGCCTCATTTAGGGACAGAATCAGGGATTTAGCTAGCATAAGGGAATCTACAGCTGAAAGCAACCTGAACACCACCTCAAGCAGATGCAGAAGTGAACCATGCACGCTCCTATGAAGGAATATTCCACAGCAGTTGAGTACATTTTGTTTAAAGTTAGTAACACTATAAAAATTATGTTTGGAAGAAAACTATATTCAGAAGATGAAAGAATCTCGTTCTAAAGAATCTCTTTAGCTAATCTCGACATTAGCTAAAGAGAAGGTTAGGTTAAGGTCTAGGGAGAGTGTCAGGAAATGACCTAGGGATAGTGTCAAGACCTTAGTTACTTAGCACATCAGGACCTAATTTAGGAGCAGTGAGTGTCAGGGCTTCGGGTAGGAACAGCGTCAGAGCCTGACTTAGGGAGTGGGACAGGGCCTGAGTGAGGCCTAGCGTCAGGGCCTTAGCTAGAGACAGTGTCAAGGCATGACTTAGGAGCAGCCTAAGAGCCATGGTAGGATCAGCCTCAGGGGCTATGTTAAAGATATTATCAGGGCCTCTGTTAGGGACAGCCTCAAGGCCTCACTGCGAGACAGCATCAGGGCTTCCTTAGGGACAGTTTCAGGACCTTGGTAAGAGATGGGTCAAGAAATTAGCTCTGGATAGTGTCAGGACTTTAGCTATTGACGGCAGCAGCGCCTTAGTTAGGGACAGTGTCAGGCCCTGAATTAGGACGAACATCGAGGCCTTAGGTACGGACAGGGTCACAGCCTCGAGAGTAATTTTAGGCCCTTAGTTAAGGACAGCAGCAGGGCTGTAGTTAGCATAAGAGGCACGACATTTGCTAGGGACAGGCTCAGGTTATGGTCTAGGGAGAGTGTCAGGAAAGGACCTAAGCATAGTGTCAAAACCTTAGTTACTGAGAGTATCAGATCCTTATTTAGAACCAGTGTCAGGGCTTGAGGTAGGGACAGCATCAGAGCCTGACTTAGGCAGAGCGACAGGGCCTGAGTGAGGCCTAGCGTCAGGCCCTTAGCTGAGGACACTGTCAGGGCATGACTTAGGAACAGAATCAGCGCCTCTGTTGGATCAGCCTTAGCGTCTTTGTTACAGATATGATCAGGGCCTGACTTAGTCACAGCTTCAAGGCCTCACTTAGGGAAAGCTTCAGGGCCTGAGTTAGGGACAGCCTCAGTTCTTAACATAGGGACAGCGACAGGGCTTTCTTAGGGACAGTGTCAGGACCTTGGTTAGAAATATGTCAGGATATTAACTCAGGCTAGTGTCCAGTTTTTAGTTATTGCTGACAGCAGGGCCTATATTAGGGGCAAATTCTGAGCCTTACTTCGAGACAGTGTCAGGGCCTGAGTTAGGACTAGCATCAGAGCCCTTGTAAAGTACAGTGTCAGGGACTGAGTTAGGTGTAGTGTCAGGGCATTAGTTAGGGACAGTGTCAGCGCCTCAGTTAGGATGAGCCTCCAACCTCAGTTAGGGACAGCTTGACGGCCTCGGGACTAATTTCAGGCTCTTAGTTCGAGACAGCATCAGGGATTTAGTTAGCATAAGAGGCTCGACAATAGCTAAAGACAAGTTTAGGTTAAGATCTAGGGATAGTGTCAGGAAATGACCTAGGGATAGTGGCAAGACCATAGCTAATTAGAGCATCAGTGCCTAATTTAGGCCCAGTGTCAGGGCTTCAGGTAGGGACAGAGTCTTAGCCTGACTTAGGGAGAGCGACAGGGCCTGAGTGATGCCTAGAGTCAGGGCCTTAGCTACGGACAGCGTCAGGGCATGACATAGGATCAACATAAGGGTCTCTGTAAGATCAGCATTAGAGTTTCGTTCAAGACATTATCAGGACCTCTGTGAGGGACAGCCTCAGGGCCTCACTTAGGGAGAGTGTCAGGGCTAACTTTGGGAGAGTTTCAGGACCTTGGTAAGACATGGGTCAGGGTATTAGCTCAGGATAATGTCAGGACTTTAGATATTGATGGTAGCAGCGCCTACGTTAGGGAAAGTTTCAAGGCGTTAGTTAGGAGTAGCGGGCCTCTGATAGGTCCAGTGTCAGATCCTCAGTTAGCAATAGTGTTTAGGGCCTTAGTTAGGGACAGTGTCAGGGCCGGATGTAGGGCGAGCATCTAGGCCTTCGTTCGGGACAGGTTCATGGTCTTGGGACTAAATTCCGTGCCTGAGGTAGGCACAGCCTAAGGGCTTCAGTTAGCATAAGAGGCAGGACATTAGCTAGTGACCGTGTCAGTTTAACATCTAGGGAAAGTGTCAGGAAATGACCTAAGGATAGTGTGAAGACCTTTGTTACGGAGACTCTCAGGGCCTTATTCAGAAGCAGTGTTAGGGCTTCAGGTAGGGACAGCATCAGAGCCTGACTTAGGGAGAGCGATAGGGTCTGAGTGAGGCCTAGCATCAGACACTTAGTGGGGGACACTATCGGGGCATGACTTAGGAGCAGCATCAGGGCCTCTGTTGGATCAGCCTTAGGGTCTTAGTTAAAGTCATGATCAGGGTCTGAGTTAGTCACAGCATCAAGGCCTGAGTTAGTTAGGGAAAGCTTCAGGGCCTCACTTAGGGACAGCGTCAGGGCTTACTTTGGGACAGTTTCAGGACCTTGGTAAGACATGGGTCAGGTTATTAGCTCCGGATAATGTCAGGACTTTCGATGTTGATGGCAGCAGGCCTTGGTTAGAGACAGTGTCAGGCCCTGAGTTACGACTAGCCTCAGAGCCTTTGTTAGATACAATGTACGGGACTGAATTAGGAGTAGAGTCAGGGCCTTAGTTAGTGACAGTGTCAGGGCCTGACTTAGGGAGAGCGACAGGGCCTGAGTGAGGCTTAGCATCAGGCCCTTAGCTGGGCACACTGTCAGGGCATGACTTTGGAGCAGCCTCAGCGTCTTTGCTGGATCAGCATTAAGGTCTTCGTTAGGTACATGATCAGGGCCTGAATTAGTCACAGCTTCAAGGCTTCAGTTAAGGAAAGCTTCAGGGCCTGAGTTAGGGACAGCCTCAGGTCTTCACTTAGGGACAGCGTCAGGGCTTACTTTGGGACAGTTTCAGGACCTTGGAAAGACATAGGTCAGGATAGTAGCTCAGGATAATGGCAGGACTTTTGATAGTGATGGCAGCAGGGCCTTAGTTACAGACGGTTTCAGGGCCTGAGTTAGGCCTCGCATCAGAGACTTTGTTAGGTACAGTGGAAGGGACTGAGTTAGGAGTAGTGTCAGGGCCTTGCTTAGGGACAGTGTCAGGGTCTGATTTAGGTGTACTGTCTGAGACCTAGTTAGGGACAGTGCTAGGGCCTGAGTTAGGATTAGTGTCAAGGCCTTATTGAGGACCAATTTCAGGGCCTTAGTTTGGACTAGCATCAGAGCCATTGTTAGGAATCGTATGAGGGCCTGAGTTAGGCATACTATCAGGGCCTTAGTTAGGGAGAGTTTTAGGGCCTGAGTTACGATTAGTGTCAAGGCCTTATTTAGGACCAATTTTAGGGCTTTAGTTTGGACTAGCAACAAAGCCTTTGTTAGGTAGCATGTCGGGGCCTCAGTTAGGTGTAGTGTCAGGGCCATTGTTAGGGACAGTATCAGGGCCTGACTTAGGAGAAGTTCAGGGCCTTAGCCAGGGAAAGTGTCAGGGCCTTAGTTAGGGACATTATCAGGGCCTGAATTAGCAGTAGTGTCAAAAGTCCTTAGTGAGGAGAGTAAGGAGTAAGTCAGGACTCAGGCCCTGACACTGTTCTTAAATAAGGCCCTGACATTACCTGTAACACAGGTCCTGATCTGATTCCTATCATAGGAGCTGATGTTGGACATAACTAAGGCCCTGACACTGGTCCTAACTAAAGCTGTGACACTACTCTTAACTCAGGCCCTGACACTGTCCCTAACAAAGCCTCTGACACTACTCCTAAATCAGGCACTGACACTGTCCCTAACTAAGGCCCTGACATACACCTAACTCAGGCCCTGACACTGTCTCTAACTAAGACCCTGATACTACTCCAAACTCAGCACTGACACTGTCACTAACTAAGGCCCTGACACTATTCATAGCTCACGCCCTAACACCACTCCGAAATCATGCCCTGACAGTGTCCCTAACTAAGGCCCTGACACGATTCCTAACTCAGGCGCTGACACAATACTTAAGGAAGGCCCTGACATTACTCCTAACTCAGGCCCTGAAAAGGTCCCTAACTAAGGCCGACACAACTCCTAACTCAGGCACTAACACTGTCCCTAAATAAGGCCCTGAAACTATTCCTAACTGAGGCGCTGATACAATACCTAACGAAGGCACTGATGCTACTCCTAACTAAGGCCCTGACACTACTCCTATCTCAAGCAATAACACTGTCCCTAACTTAGGCCCTGACTCTACTCCTGACTCAGGCCCTGACACTGGCCCTACCTTAGGCCCTGACACTACTCCTAACTAAGCAACTGACACTGTCCCTAACTAAGGCCCGGATACTACTCCTTACTCAGGCACTGACAATATCACTAACTAAGGCCGTGACACTACTCCCAAAATAGGCACTGAGACTGTCCCGAAATATGCCCTGACAGTACTCTGAACTCAGGCACTGACACTGTCCTTAACTAAGGCCCTGATACTACTTCCACCTCAGGCACTGACACTCTCCTTAAGTAAGCCCTGACATTACTCCCAATTCCGGCATTGACACTTTCGCTTACTAAGGCCCTGAAAATACTCACAACTCAGGCCCTTACACTGTTACTAACTACCGGTCTCAGACTACTCCTAACTCAGGCCCTGGCACTGTCCGTAACTTAGGCTCTGGCACTATTCCTAACTCAGACACTGACGCTGTCCCTTAACTAAGGGTCTGACACTCCTCCCAACTCAGACAGTGACACTCTATCAATTTAAGGCCTTGACACTACTCTTAACTCAGGCCCTGACACAGTCCATAATAAAGACCCTGAAACTAATCCCAACTCAGGCCCTGGCACTGTCCGTAACTAAGGGCCTGACACTACTTCCATCTCAGCAACTGACACCATCCCTAACTATGGCCCTGACACTATTCTCAACTCAGGCACTGACACTGTCACTAAATAAGGCCATTACACTTCTCTTAACTCAACAACTGGCACTCTCCGTAACTAAGGCTTTGACACAATACTTAACTCATGCCCTGACACTGTCCTTAACTAAGACCCTGAGAGTACTCCCAACTCAGTCACTGACACTGTTCCTAACTACGGCCCAGAGACTACTCCCAATTCAGGCCCTGACACTGTCCCTAACTAAGGCACTGATATTACTCCCAACTCAGGCACTGACACTGTCCCTAACTAAGGCCCTGACACTACTCCCAACTCAGGCACTGACACTGTCCCTAACTAAGGCCCTGACACGACTCCCATCTCAGCCACTGACACTGTCCCTAAGGCCCTGACACTACCTCCAACTCAGGCACTGACACTATCCCTAACTACAGCCCTGACACTTCTCCTAACTCAGACACTTACTAATGTCCTGACACAACTCCCAACTCAGGCACTGACATTGTTCCTAACAAAGGCCCTGACACTAATCCCAACATAGGCACTGAGACTGTCCCGAAATACGCCCTGACAGTACTCCCAACTCAGTCACTGACACTGTCCCTAACTAAGGCCCTGACACTACTCCCAAACTAGGCACTGACATTGTCCCTAACTAAGGCCCTGACATTACTCTCAACTCAGGCACTAACACTGTCCCTAACTAAGGACTTGACACTCCTCTTAACTCAGGCCCTGGCACAGTCCCTAACAAAGGCCTGCCACTTCCCCCAACTCTGGCACTGAGAGTGTCCCTAACTACGGCCATCACACTACTCCTAACTCAGGCACTGATGCTATCCCTAACTAAGGCTCTGACACTACTCCCAACACAGGCATTGACACTGTCCCTAACTAAGGCCCTCACACTACTACTTACTTAGGCACTGACACGCTACCTAACTAAGGCCCTGAGACTACTTCTACCTCAGACCCTGACACTGTCCCTAACGAAGGGCCTGATACTACTCCCAACACAGGCACTGACACTCTCCCTAACTAAGGCCTTGACACTACTTTTAACTCATGCCCTGATGCTGTCCCAAAAAAGACCCTGAGACTATTCCCAACTCAGGCACTGACACTCTCCCTAACTAAGACCCTGACACTACTCCCATCTCAGCCACTGACACTGTCCCTAATGCCCTGACACTACTTCCAACTCAGGCACTGACACTGTCCCTAACTAGGCCCTGACACTACTCCCAAATCAGGCACTGACACTGTCACTAACTAAGGCCCTGACATAACTGCCAACTCCGGCACTGACACTTTCTCTAACTACGGCCCTGAAACTACTCACAACTCAGGCCCTGACACTGTTCCTAACTACCGGTCTCAGACTACTCCTAACTTAGGCCCTGACACTATTCCTAACACAGTCCCTGACACTGTCCCTAACTAAGGTCCTGAGACTATTCCTAACTCAGACCCTGACACTGTCCATAACTTAGGCCATGTCACTACTCCCAACTCAGGCACTGACGCTGTTCCTAACTAAGGGTCTGACACTACTCCAAACTGAGACACTGACACTCTTCCAAATTAAGGCCTTGACACTACTCTTAACTCAGGCCCTGACACTGTCCATAATAAACACCCTGACAAAAATCCCAACTTAGGCACTGACAATGTCCGTAACTAAGGCCCTGACGCTATTCCCATCTCAGCCACTGACACTGTCCCTAACTGTGGCCCTGACACTACTCCCAATGCAAGCACTGGCGCTGTCCCTAACTAAGGCATTGGCACTACTCCCAACTCGCCCTGGCGCTGTCCCTAACTAAGGCTTGGACACTATTCCCAATTCAGGCAATGACAGTGTCCCTAACTGAGGCAATGATACTACTCCCAACTCAAGCACTAAGGCTCTGGATCATTGTGATGACCAGCGCCATGGAGCATTGTGATGACAAGGGCGTGGAGCATTGTGATGACAGTGGTCATGGAACATTGTGACGATAAGGGCATGGAGCCGAGTTAGGGACAGTCTAGCGGCCTTGGGACTAAATTCAGTGCCTGAATTAGGCACAGCATAAGGTCTTTAGTTAGCATACGAGGTAGGACATTAGCTCGGGACAGGGTTAGGGTAAAGGCTTGGAATCGTGTCAGCAAATGACCTAAGGATAGTGTGAAGACCTTTGTTACTGAGACTCTCAGGGACTTCTTCAGAAGCAGTGTTAGGGCTTCAGGTAGGGACAGCATCAGGGCCTGACTTAGGGAGAGCGACAGGGCCTGAGTGAGGCCTAATGTCAGGCCCTTAGCTGGGGACACTGTCAGGGAATGACTTAGGAGCAGCATCAGTGCCTTTGTTGGATCAGCTTTAGGCTCTTAGGTAAAGACATGACCGGAGCCCTAGTTAGTCACAGCGTCAAGGCCTCAGTTAGGGAAAGCTTCAGGGTCTGAGTTACAGACAGCCTCAGGTCTTCACTTAAAGACAGCCACAGGGCTTTCTTAGGGACAGTGTCAGGACCTTGGTTAGAAATGAGTCAGGATATTAGCTCAGGAGAGTGTCAGGATTTTAGTTTTTGCTGGCAGCAGGGCCTCTATTAAGGACAGATTCCGGGCCTTTGTTAGATTCAGTGTCATGGCCTTAGTTAGGAGTAGTCAGGGCCTTAGTTAGGGAGAGCATGAGGGTTTCAGTTCGCATAAGATGCAGGAGATTATCTCGGGACAGAGTCAGGTTCCAGGCCAGAGATAGTGAAAGGAAATGACCAAGGGATAACGAGAAGACCTTAGTTATTGAGAGCATCAGGGCCTTAGTTAGCAGCAGCGTGAGCACCTTAATCAGGACCAGCGCCAGGGCTTGATGTATGGACAGCATCAGAGCCTAAGTAAGGTACAGCAACAGGGCCTAAGTGAGGCCTATCTTTAGGGCCTGAGTAAGGGACAGTATCAGGGCATGACTTAGGAGCAGCATAAAGGCCTCTGTAGGATCAGCATTAGGGTCTTCGTTAAAGCTATTATCAGGGCCTCCGTTAGGGATAGCCTCAAGGCCTCACTTAGGGACAGCGTCAGGGCTTACTTTGGGAAAGTTTCAGGACCTTGGTAAGACATGGGTCAGGCTATTAGCTCAGGATAATATCAGGTGTTCAGATATTGACGGCAGCAGGGCCTTAGTTAGAGGCAGTGTCAGGGCCTAAGTTAGGACTAGCATCAGAGCCTTTGTTAGGTACGGTGTCAGTGACTGAGTTAGGTGTAGTGTCAGAGCCTTAGTTAGGGACAGTGTCAGGGCCTGCATTAGGACGAGCCTCCAGGCCTCAGTTAGGGACAGGTTCACGGCCTCGGACCTAAATTCAGGGCCTCATTTAGGGACAGAATCAGGGATTTAGCTAGCATAAGGGGATCTACAGCTGAAAGCAACCTGAACACCACCACAAGCAGATGCAGAAGTGAACCATGCACGCTCCTATGAAGGAATATTCCACAGCAGTTGAGTACATGTTGGTTAAAGTTAGTAACACTATAAAAATTATGTTTGGAAGAAAACTATATTCAGAAGATGAAAGAATCTCGTTCTAAAGAATCTCTTTAGCTAATCTCGACATTAGCTAAAGAGAAGGTTAGGTTAAGGTCTAGGGAGAGTGTCAGGAAATGACCTAGGGATAGTGTCAAGACCTTAGTTACTTAGCACATCAGGACCTAATTTAGGAGCAGTGAGTGTCAGGGCTTCGGGTAGGAACAGCGTCAGAGCCTGACTTAGGGAGTGGGACAGGGCCTGAGTGAGGCCTAGCGTCAGGGCCTTAGCTAGAGACAGTGTCAAGGCATGACTTAGGAGCAGCCTAAGAGCCATGGTAGGATCAGCCTCAGGGGCTATGTTAAAGATATTATCAGGGCCTCTGTTAGGGACAGCCTCAAGGCCTCACTGCGAGACAGCACCAGGGCTTCCTTAGGGACAGTTTCAGGACCTTGGTAAGAGATGGGTCAAGAAATTAGCTCAGGATAGTGTCAGGACTTTAGCTATTGACGGCAGCAGGGCCTTAGTTAGGGACAGTGTCAGGCCCTGAATTAGGACGAACATCGAGGCCTTAGGTACGGACAGGGTCACAGCCTCGAGAGTAATTTTAGGCCCTTAGTTAAGGACAGCAGCAGGGCTGTAGTTAGCATAAGAGGCACGACATTTGCTAGGGACAGGCTCAGGTTATGGTCTAGGGAGAGTGTCAGGAAAGGACCTAAGCATAGTGTCAAAACCTTAGTTACTGAGAGTATCAGATCCTTATTTAGAACCAGTGTCAGGGCTTGAGGTAGGGACAGCATCAGAGCCTGACTTAGGCAGAGCGACAGGGCCTGAGTGAGGCCTAGCGTCAGGCCCTTAGCTGAGGACACTGTCAGGGCATGACTTAGGAACAGAATCAGCGCCTCTGTTGGATCAGCCTTAGGGTCTTTGTTACAGATATGATCAGGGCCTGACTTAGTCACAGCTTCAAGGCCTCACTTAGGGAAAGCTTCAGGGCCTGAGTTAGGGACAGCCTCAGTTCTTAACATAGGGACAGCGACAGGGCTTTCTTAGGGACAGTGTCAGGACCTTGGTTAGAAATATGTCAGGATATTAACTCAGGCTAGTGTCCAGTTTTTAGTTATTGCTGACAGCAGGGCCTATATTAGGGGCAAATTCTGAGCCTTACTTCGAGACAGTGTCAGGGCCTGAGTTAGGACTAGCATCAGAGCCCTTGTAAAGTACAGTGTCAGGGACTGAGTTAGGTGTAGTGTCAGGGCTTTAGTTAGGGACAGTGTCAGCGCCTCAGTTAGGATGAGCCTCCAACCTCAGTTAGGGACAGCTTGACGGCCTCGGGACTAATTTCAGGCTCTTAGTTCGAGACAGCATCAGGGATTTAGTTAGCATAAGAGGCTCGACAATAGCTAAAGACAAGTTTAGGTTAAGATCTAGGGATAGTGTCAGGAAATGACCTAGGGAGAGTGGCAAGACCATAGCTAATTAGAGCATCAGTGCCTAATTTAGGCCCAGTGTCAGGGCTTCAGGTAGGGACAGAGTCTTAGCCTGACTTAGGGAGAGCGACAGGGCCTGAGTGATGCCTAGAGTCAGGGCCTTAGCTACGGACAGCGTCAGGGCATGACATAGGATCAACATAAGGGTCTCTGTAAGATCAGCATTAGAGTTTCGTTCAAGACATTATCAGGACCTCTGTGAGGGACAGCCTCAGGGCCTCACTTAGGGACAGTGTCAGGGCTAACTTTGGGAGAGTTTCAGGACCTTGGTAAGACATGGGTCAGGGTATTAGCTCAGGATAATGTCAGGACTTTAGATATTGATGGTAGCAGCGCCTACGTTAGGGAAAGTTTCAAGGCGTTAGTTAGGAGTAGCGGGCCTCTGATAGGTCCAGTGTCAAATCCTCAGTTAGCAATAGTGTTAGGGCCTTAGTTAGGGACAGTGTCAGGGCCGGATGTAGGGCGAGCATCTAGGCCTTCGTTCGGGACAGGTTCATGGTCTTGGGACTAAATTCCGTGCCTGAGGTAGGCACAGCCTAAGGGCTTCAGTTAGCATAAGAGGCAGGACATTAGCTAGTGACCGTGTCAGTTTAACATCTAGGGAAAGTGTCAGGAAATGACCTAAGGATAGTGTGAAGACCTTTGTTACGGAGACTCTCAGGGCCTTATTCAGAACCAGTGTTAGGGCTTCAGGTAGGGACAGCATCAGAGCCTGACTTAGGGAGAGCGATAGGGTCTGAGTGAGGCCTAGCATCAGACACTTAGTGGGGGACACTATCGGGGCATGACTTAGGAGCAGCATCAGGGCCTCTGTTGGATCAGCCTTAGGGTCTTAGTTAAAGTCATGATCAGGGTCTGAGTTAGTCACAGCATCAAGGCCTGAGTTAGTTACGGAAAGCTTCAGGGCCTCACTTAGGGACAGCGTCAGGGCTTACTTTGGGACAGTTTCAGGACCTTGGTAAGACATGGGTCAGGTTATTAGCTCCGGATAATGTCAGGACTTTCGATGTTGATGGCAGCAGGCCTTGGTTAGAGACAGTGTCAGGCCCTGAGTTACGACTAGCATCAGAGACTTTGTTAGATACAATGTATGGGACTGAATTAGGAGTAGAGTCAGGGCCTTAGTTAGTGACAGTGTCAGGGCCTGACTTAGGGAGAGCGACAGGGCCTGAGTGAGGCTTAGCATCAGGCCCTTGGCTGGGCACACTGTCAGGGCATGACTTTGGAGCAGCCTCAGCGTCTTTGCTGGATCAGCATTAAGGTCTTCGTTAGGTACATGATCAGGGCCTGAATTAGTCACAGCTTCAAGGCTTCAGTTAAGGAAAGCTTCAGGGCCTGAGTTAGGGACAGCCTCAGGTCTTCACTTAGGGACAGCGTCAGGGCTTACTTTGGGACAGTTTCAGGACCTTGGAAAGACATAGGTCAGGATAGTAGCTCAGGATAATGGCAGGACTTTTGATAGTGATGGCAGCAGGGCCTTAGTTACAGACGGTTTCAGGGCCTGAGTTAGGCCTCGCATCAGAGACTTTGTTAGGTACAGTGGAAGGGACTGAGTTAGGAGTAGTGTCAGGGCCTTGCTTAGGGACAGTGTCAGGGTCTGATTTAGGTGTACTGTCTGAGACCTAGTTAGGGACAGTGCTAGGGCCTGAGTTAGGATTAGTGTCAAGGCCTTATTGAGGACCAATTTCAGGGCCTTAGTTTGGACTAGCATCAGAGCCATTGTTAGGAATCGTATGAGGGCCTGAGTTAGGCATACTATCAGGGCCTTAGTTAGGGAGAGTTTTAGGGCCTGAGTTACGATTAGTGTCAAGGCCTTATTTAGGACCAATTTTAGGGCTTTAGTTTGGACTAGCAACAAAGCCTTTGTTAGGTAGCATGTCGGGGCCTCAGTTAGGTGTAGTGTCAGGGCCATTGTTAGGGACAGTATCAGGGCCTGACTTAGGAGAAGTTCAGGGCCTTAGCCAGGGAAAGTGTCAGGGCCTTAGTGAGGGACATTATCAGGGCCTGAATTAGCAGTAGTGTCAAAAGTCCTTAGTGAGGAGAGTAAGGAGTAAGTCAGGACTCAGGCCCTGACACTGTTCTTAAATAAGGCCCTGACATTACCTGTAACACAGGTCCTGATCTGATTCCTATCATAGGCGCTGATGTTGGACTTAACTAAGGCCCTGACACTGGTCCTAACTAAAGCTGTGACACTACTCTTAACTCAGGCCCTGACACTGTCCCTAACAAAGCCTCTGACACTACTCCTAAATCAGGCACTGACACTGTCCCTAACTAAGGCCCTGACATACACCTAACTCAGGCCCTGACACTGTCTCTAACTAAGGCCCTGATACTACTCCAAACTCAGCACTGACACTGTCACTAACTAAGGCCCTGACACTATTCATAGCTCACGCCCTAACACCACTCCGAAATCATGCCCTGACAATGTCCCTAACTAAGGCCCTGACACTATTCCTAACTCAGGCGCTGACACAATACTTAAGGAAGGCCCTGACATTACTCCTAACTCAGGCCCTGAAAAGGTCCCTAACTAAGGCCGACACAACTCCTAACTCAGGCACTAACACTGTCCCTAAATAAGGCCCTGAAACTATTCCTAACTGAGGCGCTGATACAATACCTAACGAAGGCAGTGATGCTACTCCTAACTAAGGCCCTGACACTACTCCTATCTCAAGCAATGACACTGTCCCTAACTTAGGCCCTGACTCTACTCCTGACTCAGGCACTGACACTGTCCCTAATTAAGGCCCTGACATAACTGCCAACTCCGGCACTGACACTTTCTCTCACTAAGGCCCTGAAACTACTCACAACTCAGGCCCTGACACTGTTCCTAACTACCGGTCTCAGACTACTCCTAACTTAGGCCCTGACACTACTCCTATCTCAAGCAATGACACTGTCCCTAACTTAGGCCCTGACTCTACTCCTGACTCAGGCACTGACACTGGCCCTACCTTAGGCCCTGACACTACTCCTAACTAAGCAACTGACACTGTCCCTAACTAAGGCCCGGATACTACTTCCACCTCAGGCACTGACACTCTCCCTAAGTAAGCCCTGACATTACTCCCAATTCCGGCATTGACACTTTCGCTTACTAAGGCCCTGAAACTACTCACAACTCAGGCCCTTACACTGTTACTAACTACCGGTCTCAGACTACTCCTAACTCAGGCCCTGGCACTGTCCGTAACTTAGGCTCTGGCACTATTCCTAACTCAGACACTGACGCTGTCCCTTAACTAAGGGTCTGACACTCCTCCCAACTCAGACAGTGACACTCTATCAATTTAAGGCCTTGACACTACTCTTAACTCAGGCCCTGACACAGTCCATAATAAAGACCCTGAAACTAATCCCAACTCAGGCCCTGGCACTGTCCGTAACTAAGGGCCTGACACTACTTCCATCTCAGCAACTGACACCATCCCTAACTATGGCCCTGACACTATTCCCAACTCAGGCACTGACACTGTCACTAAATAAGGCCATTACACTTCTCTTAACTCAACAACTGGCACTCTCCGTAACTAAGGCTTTGACACAATACTTAACTCATGCCCTGACACTGTCCTTAACTAAGACCCTGAGAGTACTCCCAACTCAGTCACTGACACTGTTCCTAACTACGGCCCAGAGACTACTCCCAATTCAGGCCCTGACACTGTCCCTAACTAAGGCACTGATATTACTCCCAACTCAGGCACTGACACTGTCCCTAACTAAGGCCCTGACACTACTCCCAACTCAGGCACTGACACTGTCCCTAACTAAGGCCCTGACACGACTCCCATCTCAGCCACTGACACTGTCCCTAAGGCCCTGACACTACCTCCAACTCAGGCACTGACACTATCCCTAACTACAGCCCTGACACTTCTCCTAACTCAGGCACTTACTAATGTCCTGACACAACTCCCAACTCAGGCACTGACATTGTTCCTAACAAAGGCCCTGACACTAATCCCAACATAGGCACTGAGACTGTCCCGAAATACGCCCTGACAGTACTCCCAACTCAGGCACTGACACTGTCCCTAACTAAGGCCCTGACACTACTCCCAAACTAGGCACTGACATTGTCCCTAACTAAGGCCCTGACATTACTCTCAACTCAGGCACTAACACTGTCCCTAACTAAGGACTTGACACTCCTCTTAAGTCAGGCCCTGGCACAGTCCCTAACAAAGGCCTGCCACTTCCCCCAACTCTGGCACTGAGAGTGTCCCTAACTACGGCCATCACACTACTCCTAACTCAGGCACTGATGCTATCCCTAACTAAGGCTCTGACACTACTCCCAACACAGGCATTGACACTGTCCCTAACTAAGGCCCTCACACTACTACTTACTTAGGCACTGACACGCTACCTAACTAAGGCCCTGAGACTACTTCTACCTCAGACCCTGACACTGTCCCTAACGAAGGGCCTGATACTACTCCCAACACAGGCACTGACACTCTCCCTAACTAAGGCCTTGACACTACTTTTAACTCATGCCCTGATGCTGTCCCAAAAAAGACCCTGAGACTATTCCCAACTCAGGCACTGACACTCTCCCTAACTAAGACCCTGACACTACTCCCATCTCAGCCACTGACACTGTCCCTAATGCCCTGACACTACTTCCAACTCAGGCACTGACACTGTCCCTAACTAGGCCCTGACACTACTCCCAACTCAGGCACTGACACTGTCACTAACTAAGGCCCTGACATAACTGCCAACTCCGGCACTGACACTTTCTCTAACTACGGCCCTGAAACTACTCACAACTCAGGCCCTGACACTGTTCCTAACTACCGGTCTCAGACTACTCCTAACTTAGGCCCTGACACTATTCCTAACACAGTCCCTGACACTGTCCCTAACTAAGGTCCTGAGACTATTCCTAACTCAGACCCTGACACTGTCCATAACTTAGGCCATGTCACTACTCCCAACTCAGGCACTGACGCTGTTCCTAACTAAGGGTCTGACACTACTCCAAACTGAGACACTGACACTCTTCCAAATTAAGGCCTTGACACTACTCTTAACTCAGGCCCTGACACTGTCCATAATAAAGACCCTGACAAAAATCCCAACTTAGGCACTGACAATGTCCGTAACTAAGGCCCTGACACTATTCCCATCTCAGCCACTGACACTGTCCCTAACTATGGCCCTGACACTACTCCCAATGCAAGCACTGGCGCTGTCCCTAACTAAGGCTTGGACACTATTCCCAATTCAGGCAATGACAGTGTCCCTAACTGAGGCAATGATACTACTCCCAACTCAAGCACTAAGGCTCTGGATCATTGTGATGACCAGCGCCATGGAGCATTGTGATGACAAGGGCGTGGAGCATTGTGATGACAGTGGTCATGGAACATTGTGACGATAAGGGCATGGAGCCGAGTTAGGGACAGTCTAGCGGCCTTGGGACTAAATTCAGTGCCTGAATTAGGCACAGCATAAGGTCTTTAGTTAGCATACGAGGTAGGACATTAGCTCGGGACAGGGTTAGGGTAAAGGCTTGGAATCGTGTCAGCAAATGACCTAAGGATAGTGTGAAGACCTTTGTTACTGAGACTCTCAGGGACTTCTTCAGAAGCAGTGTTAGGGCTTCAGGTAGGGACAGCATCAGGGCCTGACTTAGGGAGAGCGACAGGGCCTGAGTGAGGCCTAATGTCAGGCCCTTAGCTGGGGACACTGTCAGGGAATGACTTAGGAGCAGCATCAGTGCCTTTGTTGGATCAGCTTTAGGCTCTTAGGTAAAGACATGACCGGAGCCCTAGTTAGTCACAGCGTCAAGGCCTCAGTTAGGGAAAGCTTCAGGGTCTGAGTTACAGACAGCCTCAGGTCTTCACTTAAAGACAGCCACAGGGCTTTCTTAGGGACAGTGTCAGGACCTTGGTTAGAAGTGAGTCAGGATATTAGCTCAGGAGAGTGTCAGGATTTTAGTTTTTGCTGGCAGCAGGGCCTCTATTAAGGACAGATTCCGGGCCTTTGTTAGATTCAGTGTCATGGCCTTAGTTAGGAGTAGTCAGGGCCTTAGTTAGGGAGAGCATGAGGGTTTCAGTTCGCATAAGATGCAGGAGATTATCTCGGGACAGAGTCAGGTTCCAGGCCAGAGATAGTGAAAGGAAATGACCAAGGGATAACGAGAAGACCTTAGTTATTGAGAGCATCAGGGCCTTAGTTAGCAGCAGCGTGAGCACCTTAATCAGGACCAGCGCCAGGGCTTGATGTATGGACAGCATCAGAGCCTAAGTAAGGTACAGCAACAGGGCCTAAGTGAGGCCTATCTTTAGGGCCTGAGTAAGGGACAGTATCAGGGCATGACTTAGGAGCAGCATAAAGGCCTCTGTAGGATCAGCATTAGGGTCTTCGTTAAAGCTATTATCAGGGCCTCCGTTAGGGATAGCCTCAAGGCCTCACTTAGGGACAGCGTCAGGGCTTACTTTGGGAAAGTTTCAGGACCTTGGTAAGACATGGGTCAGGCTATTAGCTCAGGATAATATCAGGTGTTCAGATATTGACGGCAGCAGGGCCTTAGTTAGAGGCAGTGTCAGGGCCTAAGTTAGGACTAGCATCAGAGCCTTTGTTAGGTACGGTGTCAGTGACTGAGTTAGGTGTAGTGTCAGAGCCTTAGTTAGGGACAGTGTCAGGGCCTGCATTAGGACGAGCCTCCAGGCCTCAGTTAGGGACAGGTTCACGGCCTCGGACCTAAATTCAGGGCCTCATTTAGGGACAGAATCAGGGATTTAGCTAGCATAAGGGGATCTACAGCTGAAAGCAACCTGAACACCACCACAAGCAGATGCAGAAGTGAACCATGCACGCTCCTATGAAGGAATATTCCACAGCAGTTGAGTACATGTTGGTTAAAGTTAGTAACACTATAAAAATTATGTTTGGAAGAAAACTATATTCAGAAGATGAAAGAATCTCGTTCTAAAGAATCTCTTTAGCTAATCTCGACATTAGCTAAAGAGAAGGTTAGGTTAAGGTCTAGGGAGAGTGTCAGGAAATGACCTAGGGATAGTGTCAAGACCTTAGTTACTTAGCACATCAGGACCTAATTTAGGAGCAGTGAGTGTCAGGGCTTCGGGTAGGAACAGCGTCAGAGCCTGACTTAGGGAGTGGGACAGGGCCTGAGTGAGGCCTAGCGTCAGGGCCTTAGCTAGAGACAGTGTCAAGGCATGACTTAGGAGCAGCCTAAGAGCCATGGTAGGATCAGCCTCAGGGGCTATGTTAAAGATATTATCAGGGCCTCTGTTAGGGACAGCCTCAAGGCCTCACTTCGAGACAGCATCAGGGCTTCCTTAGGGACAGTTTCAGGACCTTGGTAAGAGATGGGTCAAGAAATTAGCTCAGGATAGTGTCAGGACTTTAGCTATTGACGGCAGCAGGGCCTTAGTTAGGGACAGTGTCAGGCCCTGAATTAGGACGAACATCGAGGCCTTAGGTACGGACAGGGTCACAGCCTCGAGAGTAATTTTAGGCCCTTAGTTAAGGACAGCAGCAGGGCTGTAGTTAGCATAAGAGGCACGACATTTGCTAGGGACAGGCTCAGGTTATGGTCTAGGGAGAGTGTCAGGAAAGGACCTAAGCATAGTGTCAAAACCTTAGTTACTGAGAGTATCAGATCCTTATTTAGAACCAGTGTCAGGGCTTGAGGTAGGGACAGCATCAGAGCCTGACTTAGGCAGAGCGACAGGGCCTGAGTGAGGCCTAGCGTCAGGCCCTTAGCTGAGGACACTGTCAGGGCATGACTTAGGAACAGAATCAGCGCCTCTGTTGGATCAGCCTTAGGGTCTTTGTTACAGATATGATCAGGGCCTGACTTAGTCACAGCTTCAAGGCCTCACTTAGGGAAAGCTTCAGGGCCTGAGTTAGGGACAGCCTCAGTTCTTAACATAGGGACAGCGACAGGGCTTTCTTAGGGACAGTGTCAGGACCTTGGTTAGAAATATGTCAGGATATTAACTCAGGCTAGTGTCCAGTTTTTAGTTATTGCTGACAGCAGGGCCTATATTAGGGGCAAATTCTGAGCCTTACTTCGAGACAGTGTCAGGGCCTGAGTTAGGACTAGCATCAGAGCCCTTGTAAAGTACAGTGTCAGGGACTGAGTTAGGTGTAGTGTCAGGGCTTTAGTTAGGGACAGTGTCAGCGCCTCAGTTAGGATGAGCCTCCAACCTCAGTTAGGGACAGCTTGACGGCCTCGGGACTAATTTCAGGCTCTTAGTTCGAGACAGCATCAGGGATTTAGTTAGCATAAGAGGCTCGACAATAGCTAAAGACAAGTTTAGGTTAAGATCTAGGGATAGTGTCAGGAAATGACCTAGGGAGAGTGGCAAGACCATAGCTAATTAGAGCATCAGTGCCTAATTTAGGCCCAGTGTCAGGGCTTCAGGTAGGGACAGAGTCTTAGCCTGACTTAGGGAGAGCGACAGGGCCTGAGTGATGCCTAGAGTCAGGGCCTTAGCTACGGACAGCGTCAGGGCATGACATAGGATCAACATAAGGGTCTCTGTAAGATCAGCATTAGAGTTTCGTTCAAGACATTATCAGGACCTCTGTGAGGGACAGCCTCAGGGCCTCACTTAGGGACAGTGTCAGGGCTAACTTTGGGAGAGTTTCAGGACCTTGGTAAGACATGGGTCAGGGTATTAGCTCAGGATAATGTCAGGACTTTAGATATTGATGGTAGCAGCGCCTACGTTAGGGAAAGTTTCAAGGCGTTAGTTAGGAGTAGCGGGCCTCTGATAGGTCCAGTGTCAAATCCTCAGTTAGCAATAGTGTTAGGGCCTTAGTTAGGGACAGTGTCAGGGCCGGATGTAGGGCGAGCATCTAGGCCTTCGTTCGGGACAGGTTCATGGTCTTGGGACTAAATTCCGTGCCTGAGGTAGGCACAGCCTAAGGGCTTCAGTTAGCATAAGAGGCAGGACATTAGCTAGTGACCGTGTCAGTTTAACATCTAGGGAAAGTGTCAGGAAATGACCTAAGGATAGTGTGAAGACCTTTGTTACGGAGACTCTCAGGGCCTTATTCAGAACCAGTGTTAGGGGTTCAGGTAGGGACAGCATCAGAGCCTGACTTAGGGAGAGCGATAGGGTCTGAGTGAGGCCTAGCATCAGACACTTAGTGGGGGACACTATCGGGGCATGACTTAGGAGCAGCATCAGGGCCTCTGTTGGATCAGCCTTAGGGTCTTAGTTAAAGTCATGATCAGGGTCTGAGTTAGTCACAGCATCAAGGCCTGAGTTAGTTACGGAAAGCTTCAGGGCCTCACTTAGGGACAGCGTCAGGGCTTACTTTGGGACAGTTTCAGGACCTTGGTAAGACATGGGTCAGGTTATTAGCTCCGGATAATGTCAGGACTTTCGATGTTGATGGCAGCAGGCCTTGGTTAGAGACAGTGTCAGGCCCTGAGTTACGACTAGCATCAGAGCCTTTGTTAGATACAATGTACGGGACTGAATTAGGAGTAGAGTCAGGGCCTTAGTTAGTGACAGTGTCAGGGCCTGACTTAGGGAGAGCGACAGGGCCTGAGTGAGGCTTAGCATCAGGCCCTTGGCTGGGCACACTGTCAGGGCATGACTTTGGAGCAGCATCAGCGTCTTTGCTGGATCAGCATTAAGGTCTTCGTTAGGTACATGATCAGGGCCTGAATTAGTCACAGCTTCAAGGCTTCAGTTAAGGAAAGCTTCAGGGCCTGAGTTAGGGACAGCCTCAGGTCTTCACTTAGGGACAGCGTCAGGGCTTACTTTGGGACAGTTTCAGGACCTTGGAAAGACATACGTCAGGATAGTAGCTCAGGATAATGGCAGGACTTTTGATAGTGATGGCAGCAGGGCCTTAGTTCCAGACGGTTTCAGGGCCTGAGTTAGGCCGAGCATCAGAGACTTTGTTAGGTACAGTGGAAGGGACTGAGTTAGGAGTAGTGTCAGGGCCTTGCTTAGGGACAGTGTCAGGGTCTGATTTAGGTGTACTGTCTGAGACCTAGTTAGGGACAGTGCTAGGGCCTGAGTTAGGATTAGTGTCAAGGCCTTATTGAGGACCAATTTCAGGGCCTTAGTTTGGACTAGCATCAGAGCCATTGTTAGGAATCGTATGAGGGCCTGAGTTAGGCATACTATCAGGGCCTTAGTTAGGGAGAGTTTTAGGGCCTGAGTTACGATTAGTGTCAAGGCCTTATTTAGGACCAATTTTAGGGCTTTAGTTTGGACTAGCAACAAAGCCTTTGTTAGGTAGCATGTCGGGGCCTCAGTTAGGTGTAGTGTCAGGGCCATTGTTAGGGACAGTATCAGGGCCTGACTTAGGAGAAGTTCAGGGCCTTAGCCAGGGAAAGTGTCAGGGCCTTAGTTAGGGACATTATCAGGGCCTGAATTAGCAGTAGTGTCAAAAGTCCTTAGTGAGGAGAGTAAGGAGTAAGTCAGGACTCAGGCCCTGACACTGTTCTTAAATAAGGCCCTGACATTACCTGTAACACAGGTCCTGATCTGATTCCTATCATAGGCGCTGATGTTGGACTTAACTAAGGCCCTGACACTGGTCCTAACTAAAGCTGTGACACTACTCTTAACTCAGGCCCTGACACTGTCCCTAACAAAGCCTCTGACACTACTCCTAAATCAGGCACTGACACTGTCCCTAACTAAGGCCCTGACATACACCTAACTCAGGCCCTGACACTGTCTCTAACTAAGGCCCTGATACTACTCCAAACTCAGCACTGACACTGTCACTAACTAAGGCCCTGACACTATTCATAGCTCACGCCCTAACACCACTCCGAAATCATGCCCTGACAATGTCCCTAACTAAGGCCCTGACACTATTCCTAACTCAGGCGCTGACACAATACTTAAGGAAGGCCCTGACATTACTCCTAACTCAGGCCCTGAAAAGGTCCCTAACTAAGGCCGACACAACTCCTAACTCAGGCACTAACACTGTCCCTAAATAAGGCCCTGAAACTATTCCTAACTGAGGCGCTGTACAATACCTAACGAAGGCAGTGATGCTACTCCTAACTAAGGCCCTGACACTACTCCTATCTCAAGCAATGACACTGTCCCTAAATTAGGCCCTGACTCTACTCCTGACTCAGGCACTGACACTGTCCCTAATTAAGGCCCTGACATAACTGCCAACTCCGGCACTGACACTTTCTCTCACTAAGGCCCTGAAACTACTCACAACTCAGGCCCTAACACTGTTCCTAACTACCGGTCTCAGACTACTCCTAACTTAGGCCCTGACACTACTCCTATCTCAAGCAATGACACTGTCCCTAACTTAGGCCCTGACTCTACTCCTGACTCAGGCACTGACACTGGCCCTACCTTAGGCCCTGACACTACTCCTAACTAAGCAACTGACACTGTCCCTAACTAAGGCCCGGATACTACTTCCACCTCAGGCACTGACACTCTCCCTAAGTAAGCCCTGACATTACTCCCAATTCCGGCATTGACACTTTCGCTTACTAAGGCCCTGAAACTACTCACAACTCAGGCCCTTACACTGTTACTAACTACCGGTCTCAGACTACTCCTAACTCAGGCCCTGGCACTGTCCGTAACTTAGGCTCTGGCACTATTCCTAACTCAGACACTGACGCTGTCCCTTAACTAAGGGTCTGACACTCCTCCCAACTCAGACAGTGACACTCTATCAATTTAAGGCCTTGACACTACTCTTAACTCAGGCCCTGACACAGTCCATAATAAAGACCCTGAAACTAATCCCAACTCAGGCCCTGGCACTGTCCGTAACTAAGGGCCTGACACTACTTCCATCTCAGCAACTGACACCATCCCTAACTATGGCCCTGACACTATTCCCAACTCAGGCACTGACACTGTCACTAAATAAGGCCATTACACTTCTCTTAACTCAACAACTGGCACTCTCCGTAACTAAGGCTTTGACACAATACTTAACTCATGCCCTGACACTGTCCTTAACTAAGACCCTGAGAGTACTCCCAACTCAGTCACTGACACTGTTCCTAACTACGGCCCAGAGACTACTCCCAATTCAGGCCCTGACACTGTCCCTAACTAAGGCACTGATATTACTCCCAACTCAGGCACTGACACTGTCCCTAACTAAGGCCCTGACACTACTCCCAACTCAGGCACTGACACTGTCCCTAACTAAGGCCCTGACACGACTCCCATCTCAGCCACTGACACTGTCCCTAAGGCCCTGACACTACCTCCAACTCAGGCACTGACACTATCCCTAACTACAGCCCTGACACTTCTCCTAACTCAGGCACTTACTAATGTCCTGACACAACTCCCAACTCAGGCACTGACATTGTTCCTAACAAAGGCCCTGACACTAATCCCAACATAGGCACTGAGACTGTCCCGAAATACGCCCTGACAGTACTCCCAACTCAGGCACTGACACTGTCCCTAACTAAGGCCCTGACACTACTCCCAAACTAGGCACTGACATTGTCCCTAACTAAGGCCCTGACATTACTCTCAACTCAGGCACTAACACTGTCCCTAACTAAGGACTTGACACTCCTCTTAAGTCAGGCCCTGGCACAGTCCCTAACAAAGGCCTGCCACTTCCCCCAACTCTGGCACTGAGAGTGTCCCTAACTACGGCCATCACACTACTCCTAACTCAGGCACTGATGCTATCCCTAACTAAGGCTCTGACACTACTCCCAACACAGGCATTGACACTGTCCCTAACTAAGGCCCTCACACTACTACTTACTTAGGCACTGACACGCTACCTAACTAAGGCCCTGAGACTACTTCTACCTCAGACCCTGACACTGTCCCTAACGAAGGGCCTGATACTACTCCCAACACAGGCACTGACACTCTCCCTAACTAAGGCCTTGACACTACTTTTAACTCATGCCCTGATGCTGTCCCAAAAAAGACCCTGAGACTATTCCCAACTCAGGCACTGACACTCTCCCTAACTAAGACCCTGACACTACTCCCATCTCAGCCACTGACACTGTCCCTAATGCCCTGACACTACTTCCAACTCAGGCACTGACACTGTCCCTAACTAGGCCCTGACACTACTCCCAACTCAGGCACTGACACTGTCACTAACTAAGGCCCTGACATAACTGCCAACTCCGGCACTGACACTTTCTCTAACTACGGCCCTGAAACTACTCACAACTCAGGCCCTGACACTGTTCCTAACTACCGGTCTCAGACTACTCCTAACTTAGGCCCTGACACTATTCCTAACACAGTCCCTGACACTGTCCCTAACTAAGGTCCTGAGACTATTCCTAACTCAGACCCTGACACTGTCCATAACTTAGGCCATGTCACTACTCCCAACTCAGGCACTGACGCTGTTCCTAACTAAGGGTCTGACACTACTCCAAACTGAGACACTGACACTCTTCCAAATTAAGGCCTTGACACTACTCTTAACTCAGGCCCTGACACTGTCCATAATAAAGACCCTGACAAAAATCCCAACTTAGGCACTGACAATGTCCGTAACTAAGGCCCTGACACTATTCCCATCTCAGCCACTGACACTGTCCCTAACTATGGCCCTGACACTACTCCCAATGCAAGCACTGGCGCTGTCCCTAACTAAGGCTTGGACACTATTCCCAATTCAGGCAATGACAGTGTCCCTAACTGAGGCAATGATACTACTCCCAACTCAAGCACTAAGGCTCTGGATCATTGTGATGACCAGCGCCATGGAGCATTGTGATGACAAGGGCGTGGAGCATTGTGATGACAGTGGTCATGGAACATTGTGACGATAAGGGCATGGAGCCGAGTTAGGGACAGTCTAGCGGCCTTGGGACTAAATTCAGTGCCTGAATTAGGCACAGCATAAGGTCTTTAGTTAGCATACGAGGTAGGACATTAGCTCGGGACAGGGTTAGGGTAAAGGCTTGGAATCGTGTCAGCAAATGACCTAAGGATAGTGTGAAGACCTTTGTTACTGAGACTCTCAGGGACTTCTTCAGAAGCAGTGTTAGGGCTTCAGGTAGGGACAGCATCAGGGCCTGACTTAGGGAGAGCGACAGGGCCTGAGTGAGGCCTAATGTCAGGCCCTTAGCTGGGGACACTGTCAGGGAATGACTTAGGAGCAGCATCAGTGCCTTTGTTGGATCAGCTTTAGGCTCTTAGGTAAAGACATGACCGGAGCCCTAGTTAGTCACAGCGTCAAGGCCTCAGTTAGGGAAAGCTTCAGGGTCTGAGTTACAGACAGCCTCAGGTCTTCACTTAAAGACAGCCACAGGGCTTTCTTAGGGACAGTGTCAGGACCTTGGTTAGAAGTGAGTCAGGATATTAGCTCAGGAGAGTGTCAGGATTTTAGTTTTTGCTGGCAGCAGGGCCTCTATTAAGGACAGATTCCGGGCCTTTGTTAGATTCAGTGTCATGGCCTTAGTTAGGAGTAGTCAGGGCCTTAGTTAGGGAGAGCATGAGGGTTTCAGTTCGCATAAGATGCAGGAGATTATCTCGGGACAGAGTCAGGTTCCAGGCCAGAGATAGTGAAAGGAAATGACCAAGGGATAACGAGAAGACCTTAGTTATTGAGAGCATCAGGGCCTTAGTTAGCAGCAGCGTGAGCACCTTAATCAGGACCAGCGCCAGGGCTTGATGTATGGACAGCATCAGAGCCTAAGTAAGGTACAGCAACAGGGCCTAAGTGAGGCCTATCTTTAGGGCCTGAGTAAGGGACAGTATCAGGGCATGACTTAGGAGCAGCATAAAGGCCTCTGTAGGATCAGCATTAGGGTCTTCGTTAAAGCTATTATCAGGGCCTCCGTTAGGGATAGCCTCAAGGCCTCACTTAGGGACAGCGTCAGGGCTTACTTTGGGAAAGTTTCAGGACCTTGGTAAGACATGGGTCAGGCTATTAGCTCAGGATAATATCAGGTGTTCAGATATTGACGGCAGCAGGGCCTTAGTTAGAGGCAGTGTCAGGGCCTAAGTTAGGACTAGCATCAGAGCCTTTGTTAGGTACGGTGTCAGTGACTGAGTTAGGTGTAGTGTCAGAGCCTTAGTTAGGGACAGTGTCAGGGCCTGCATTAGGACGAGCCTCCAGGCCTCAGTTAGGGACAGGTTCACGGCCTCGGACCTAAATTCAGGGCCTCATTTAGGGACAGAATCAGGGATTTAGCTAGCATAAGGGGATCTACAGCTGAAAGCAACCTGAACACCACCACAAGCAGATGCAGAAGTGAACCATGCACGCTCCTATGAAGGAATATTCCACAGCAGTTGAGTACATGTTGGTTAAAGTTAGTAACACTATAAAAATTATGTTTGGAAGAAAACTATATTCAGAAGATGAAAGAATCTCGTTCTAAAGAATCTCTTTAGCTAATCTCGACATTAGCTAAAGAGAAGGTTAGGTTAAGGTCTAGGGAGAATGTCAGGAAATGACCTAGGGATAGTGTCAAGACCTTAGTTACTTAGCACATCAGGACCTAATTTAGGAGCAGTGAGTGTCAGGGCTTCGGGTAGGAACAGCGTCAGAGCCTGACTTAGGGAGTGGGACAGGGCCTGAGTGAGGCCTAGCGTCAGGGCCTTAGCTAGAGACAGTGTCAAGGCATGACTTAGGAGCAGCCTAAGAGCCATGGTAGGATCAGCCTCAGGGGCTATGTTAAAGATATTATCAGGGCCTCTGTTAGGGACAGCCTCAAGGCCTCACTTCGAGACAGCATCAGGGCTTCCTTAGGGACAGTTTCAGGACCTTGGTAAGAGATGGGTCAAGAAATTAGCTCAGGATAGTGTCAGGACTTTAGCTATTGACGGCAGCAGGGCCTTAGTTAGGGACAGTGTCAGGCCCTGAATTAGGACGAACATCGAGGCCTTAGGTACGGACAGGGTCACAGCCTCGAGAGTAATTTTAGGCCCTTAGTTAAGGACAGCAGCAGGGCTGTAGTTAGCATAAGAGGCACGACATTTGCTAGGGACAGGCTCAGGTTATGGTCTAGGGAGAGTGTCAGGAAAGGACCTAAGCATAGTGTCAAAACCTTAGTTACTGAGAGTATCAGATCCTTATTTAGAACCAGTGTCAGGGCTTGAGGTAGGGACAGCATCAGAGCCTGACTTAGGCAGAGCGACAGGGCCTGAGTGAGGCCTAGCGTCAGGCCCTTAGCTGAGGACACTGTCAGGGCATGACTTAGGAACAGAATCAGCGCCTCTGTTGGATCAGCCTTAGGGTCTTTGTTACAGATATGATCAGGGCCTGACTTAGTCACAGCTTCAAGGCCTCACTTAGGGAAAGCTTCAGGGCCTGAGTTAGGGACAGCCTCAGTTCTTAACATAGGGACAGCGACAGGGCTTTCTTAGGGACAGTGTCAGGACCTTGGTTAGAAATATGTCAGGATATTAACTCAGGCTAGTGTCCAGTTTTTAGTTATTGCTGACAGCAGGGCCTATATTAGGGGCAAATTCTGAGCCTTACTTCGAGACAGTGTCAGGGCCTGAGTTAGGACTAGCATCAGAGCCCTTGTAAAGTACAGTGTCAGGGACTGAGTTAGGTGTAGTGTCAGGGCTTTAGTTAGGGACAGTGTCAGCGCCTCAGTTAGGATGAGCCTCCAACCTCAGTTAGGGACAGCTTGACGGCCTCGGGACTAATTTCAGGCTCTTAGTTCGAGACAGCATCAGGGATTTAGTTAGCATAAGAGGCTCGACAATAGCTAAAGACAAGTTTAGGTTAAGATCTAGGGATAGTGTCAGGAAATGACCTAGGGAGAGTGGCAAGACCATAGCTAATTAGAGCATCAGTGCCTAATTTAGGCCCAGTGTCAGGGCTTCAGGTAGGGACAGAGTCTTAGCCTGACTTAGGGAGAGCGACAGGGCCTGAGTGATGCCTAGAGTCAGGGCCTTAGCTACGGACAGCGTCAGGGCATGACATAGGATCAACATAAGGGTCTCTGTAAGATCAGCATTAGAGTTTCGTTCAAGACATTATCAGGACCTCTGTGAGGGACAGCCTCAGGGCCTCACTTAGGGACAGTGTCAGGGCTAACTTTGGGAGAGTTTCAGGACCTTGGTAAGACATGGGTCAGGGTATTAGCTCAGGATAATGTCAGGACTTTAGATATTGATGGTAGCAGCGCCTACGTTAGGGAAAGTTTCAAGGCGTTAGTTAGGAGTAGCGGGCCTCTGATAGGTCCAGTGTCAGATCCTCAGTTAGCAATAGTGTTAGGGCCTTAGTTAGGGACAGTGTCAGGGCCGGATGTAGGGCGAGCATCTAGGCCTTTGTTCGGGACAGGTTCATGGTCTTGGGACTAAATTCCGTGCCTGAGGTAGGCACAGCCTAAGGGCTTCAGTTAGCATAAGAGGCAGGACATTAGCTAGTGACCGTGTCAGTTTAACATCTAGGGAAAGTGTCAGGAAATGACCTAAGGATAGTGTGAAGACCTTTGTTACGGAGACTCTCAGGGCCTTATTCAGAACCAGTGTTAGGGGTTCAGGTAGGGACAGCATCAGAGCCTGACTTAGGGAGAGCGATAGGGTCTGAGTGAGGCCTAGCATCAGACACTTAGTGGGGGACACTATCGGGGCATGACTTAGGAGCAGCATCAGGGCCTCTGTTGGATCAGCCTTAGGGTCTTAGTTAAAGTCATGATCAGGGTCTGAGTTAGTCACAGCATCAAGGCCTGAGTTAGTTACGGAAAGCTTCAGGGCCTCACTTAGGGACAGCGTCAGGGCTTACTTTGGGACAGTTTCAGGACCTTGGTAAGACATGGGTCAGGTTATTAGCTCCGGATAATGTCAGGACTTTCGATGTTGATGGCAGCAGGCCTTGGTTAGAGACAGTGTCAGGCCCTGAGTTACGACTAGCATCAGAGACTTTGTTAGATACAATGTATGGGACTGAATTAGGAGTAGAGTCAGGGCCTTAGTTAGTGACAGTGTCAGGGCCTGACTTAGGGAGAGCGACAGGGCCTGAGTGAGGCTTAGCATCAGGCCCTTAGCTGGGCACACTGTCAGGGCATGACTTTGGAGCAGCATCAGCGTCTTTGCTGGATCAGCATTAAGGTCTTCGTTAGGTACATGATCAGGGCCTGAATTAGTCACAGCTTCAAGGCTTCAGTTAAGGAAAGCTTCAGGGCCTGAGTTAGGGACAGCCTCAGGTCTTCACTTAGGGACAGCGTCAGGGCTTACTTTGGGACAGTTTCAGGACCTTGGAAAGACATACGTCAGGATAGTAGCTCAGGATAATGGCAGGACTTTTGATAGTGATGGCAGCAGGGCCTTAGTTACAGACGGTTTCAGGGCCTGAGTTAGGCCGAGCATCAGAGACTTTGTTAGGTACAGTGGAAGGGACTGAGTTAGGAGTAGTGTCAGGGCCTTGCTTAGGGACAGTGTCAGGGTCTGATTTAGGTGTACTGTCTGAGACCTAGTTAGGGACAGTGCTAGGGCCTGAGTTAGGATTAGTGTCAAGGCCTTATTGAGGACCAATTTCAGGGCCTTAGTTTGGACTAGCATCAGAGCCATTGTTAGGAATCGTATGAGGGCCTGAGTTAGGCATACTATCAGGGCCTTAGTTAGGGAGAGTTTTAGGGCCTGAGTTAGGATTAGTGTCAAGGCCTTATTTAGGACCAATTTTAGGGCTTTAGTTTGGACTAGCAACAAAGCCTTTGTTAGGTAGCATGTCGGGGCCTCAGTTAGGTGTAGTGTCAGGGCCATTGTTAGGGACAGTATCAGGGCCTGACTTAGGAGAAGTTCAGGGCCTTAGCCAGGGAAAGTGTCAGGGCCTTAGTTAGGGACATTATCAGGGCCTGAATTAGCAGTAGTGTCAAAAGTCCTTAGTGAGGAGAGTAAGGAGTAAGTCAGGACTCAGGCCCTGACACTGTTCTTAAATAAGGCCCTGACATTACCTGTAACACAGGTCCTGATCTGATTCCTATCATAGGCGCTGATGTTGGACTTAACTAAGGCCCTGACACTGGTCCTAACTAAAGCTGTGACACTACTCTTAACTCAGGCCCTGACACTGTCCCTAACAAAGCCTCTGACACTACTCCTAAATCAGGCACTGACACTGTCCCTAACTAAGGCCCTGACATACACCTAACTCAGGCCCTGACACTGTCTCTAACTAAGGCCCTGATACTACTCCAAACTCAGCACTGACACTGTCACTAACTAAGGCCCTGACACTATTCATAGCTCACGCCCTAACACCACTCCGAAATCATGCCCTGACAATGTCCCTAACTAAGGCCCTGACACTATTCCTAACTCAGGCGCTGACACAATACTTAAGGAAGGCCCTGACATTACTCCTAACTCAGGCCCTGAAAAGGTCCCTAACTAAGGCCGACACAACTCCTAACTCAGGCACTAACACTGTCCCTAAATAAGGCCCTGAAACTATTCCTAACTGAGGCGCTGTACAATACCTAACGAAGGCAGTGATGCTACTCCTAACTAAGGCCCTGACACTACTCCTATCTCAAGCAATGACACTGTCCCTAAATTAGGCCCTGACTCTACTCCTGACTCAGGCACTGACACTGTCCCTAATTAAGGCCCTGACATAACTGCCAACTCCGGCACTGACACTTTCTCTCACTAAGGCCCTGAAACTACTCACAACTCAGGCCCTGACACTGTTCCTAACTACCGGTCTCAGACTACTCCTAACTTAGGCCCTGACACTACTCCTATCTCAAGCAATGACACTGTCCCTAACTTAGGCCCTGACTCTACTCCTGACTCAGGCACTGACACTGGCCCTACCTTAGGCCCTGACACTACTCCTAACTAAGCAACTGACACTGTCCCTAACTAAGGCCCGGATACTACTTCCACCTCAGGCACTGACACTCTCCCTAAGTAAGCCCTGACATTACTCCCAATTCCGGCATTGACACTTTCGCTTACTAAGGCCCTGAAACTACTCACAACTCAGGCCCTTACACTGTTACTAACTACCGGTCTCAGACTACTCCTAACTCAGGCCCTGGCACTGTCCGTAACTTAGGCTCTGGCACTATTCCTAACTCAGACACTGACGCTGTCCCTTAACTAAGGGTCTGACACTCCTCCCAACTCAGACAGTGACACTCTATCAATTTAAGGCCTTGACACTACTCTTAACTCAGGCCCTGACACAGTCCATAATAAAGACCCTGAAACTAATCCCAACTCAGGCCCTGGCACTGTCCGTAACTAAGGGCCTGACACTACTTCCATCTCAGCAACTGACACCATCCCTAACTATGGCCCTGACACTATTCCCAACTCAGGCACTGACACTGTCACTAAATAAGGCCATTACACTTCTCTTAACTCAACAACTGGCACTCTCCGTAACTAAGGCTTTGACACAATACTTAACTCATGCCCTGACACTGTCCTTAACTAAGACCCTGAGAGTACTCCCAACTCAGTCACTGACACTGTTCCTAACTACGGCCCAGAGACTACTCCCAATTCAGGCCCTGACACTGTCCCTAACTAAGGCACTGATATTACTCCCAACTCAGGCACTGACACTGTCCCTAACTAAGGCCCTGATACGACTCCCATCTCAGCCACTGACACTGTCCCTAAGGCCCTGACACTACCTCCAACTCAGGCACTGACACTGTCCCTAAGGCCCTGACACTACCTCCAACTCAGGCACTGACACTATCCCTAACTACAGCCCTGACACTTCTCCTAACTCAGGCACTTACTAATGTCCTGACACAACTCCCAACTCAGGCACTGACATTGTTCCTAACAAAGGCCCTGACACTAATCCCAACATAGGCACTGAGACTGTCCCGAAATACGCCCTGACAGTACTCCCAACTCAGGCACTGACACTGTCCCTAACTAAGGCCCTGACACTACTCCCAAACTAGGCACTGACATTGTCCCTAACTAAGGCCCTGACATTACTCTCAACTCAGGCACTAACACTGTCCCTAACTAAGGACTTGACACTCCTCTTAAGTCAGGCCCTGGCACAGTCCCTAACAAAGGCCTGCCACTTCCCCCAACTCTGGCACTGAGAGTGTCCCTAACTACGGCCATCACACTACTCCTAACTCAGGCACTGATGCTATCCCTAACTAAGGCTCTGACACTACTCCCAACACAGGCATTGACACTGTCCCTAACTAAGGCCCTCACACTACTACTTACTTAGGCACTGACACGCTACCTAACTAAGGCCCTGAGACTACTTCTACCTCAGACCCTGACACTGTCCCTAACGAAGGGCCTGATACTACTCCCAACACAGGCACTGACACTCTCCCTAACTAAGGCCTTGACACTACTTTTAACTCATGCCCTGATGCTGTCCCAAAAAAGACCCTGAGACTATTCCCAACTCAGGCACTGACACTCTCCCTAACTAAGACCCTGACACTACTCCCATCTCAGCCACTGACACTGTCCCTAATGCCCTGACACTACTTCCAACTCAGGCACTGACACTGTCCCTAACTAGGCCCTGACACTACTCCCAACTCAGGCACTGACACTGTCACTAACTAAGGCCCTGACATAACTGCCAACTCCGGCACTGACACTTTCTCTAACTACGGCCCTGAAACTACTCACAACTCAGGCCCTGACACTGTTCCTAACTACCGGTCTCAGACTACTCCTAACTTAGGCCCTGACACTATTCCTAACACAGTCCCTGACACTGTCCCTAACTAAGGTCCTGAGACTATTCCTAACTCAGACCCTGACACTGTCCATAACTTAGGCCATGTCACTACTCCCAACTCAGGCACTGACGCTGTTCCTAACTAAGGGTCTGACACTACTCCAAACTGAGACACTGACACTCTTCCAAATTAAGGCCTTGACACTACTCTTAACTCAGGCCCTGACACTGTCCATAATAAAGACCCTGACAAAAATCCCAACTTAGGCACTGACAATGTCCGTAACTAAGGCCCTGACACTATTCCCATCTCAGCCACTGACACTGTCCCTAACTATGGCCCTGACACTACTCCCAATGCAAGCACTGGCGCTGTCCCTAACTAAGGCTTGGACACTATTCCCAATTCAGGCAATGACAGTGTCCCTAACTGAGGCAATGATACTACTCCCAACTCAAGCACTAAGGCTCTGGATCATTGTGATGACCAGCGCCATGGAGCATTGTGATGACAAGGGCGTGGAGCATTGTGATGACAGTGGTCATGGAACATTGTGACGATAAGGGCATGGAGCCGAGTTAGGGACAGTCTAGCGGCCTTGGGACTAAATTCAGTGCCTGAATTAGGCACAGCATAAGGTCTTTAGTTAGCATACGAGGTAGGACATTAGCTCGGGACAGGGTTAGGGTAAAGGCTTGGAATCGTGTCAGGAAATGACCTAAGGATAGTGTGAAGACCTTTGTTACTGAGACTCTCAGGGACTTCTTCAGAAGCAGTGTTAGGGCTTCAGGTAGGGACAGCATCAGGGCCTGACTTAGGGAGAGCGACAGGGCCTGAGTGAGGCCTAATGTCAGGCCCTTAGCTGGGGACACTGTCAGGGAATGACTTAGGAGCAGCATCAGTGCCTTTGTTGGATCAGCTTTAGGCTCTTAGGTAAAGACATGACCGGAGCCCTAGTTAGTCACAGCGTCAAGGCCTCAGTTAGGGAAAGCTTCAGGGTCTGAGTTACAGACAGCCTCAGGTCTTCACTTAAAGACAGCCACAGGGCTTTCTTAGGGACAGTGTCAGGACCTTGGTTAGAAATGAGTCAGGATATTAGCTCAGGAGAGTGTCAGGATTTTAGTTTTTGCTGGCAGCAGGGCCTCTATTAAGGACAGATTCCGGGCCTTTGTTAGATTCAGTGTCATGGCCTTAGTTAGGAGTAGTCAGGGCCTTAGTTAGGGAGAGCATGAGGGTTTCAGTTCGCATAAGATGCAGGAGATTATCTCGGGACAGAGTCAGGTTCCAGGCCAGAGATAGTGAAAGGAAATGACCAAGGGATAACGAGAAGACCTTAGTTATTGAGAGCATCAGGGCCTTAGTTAGCAGCAGCGTGAGCACCTTAATCAGGACCAGCGCCAGGGCTTGATGTATGGACAGCATCAGAGCCTAAGTAAGGTACAGCAACAGGGCCTAAGTGAGGCCTATCTTTAGGGCCTGAGTAAGGGACAGTATCAGGGCATGACTTAGGAGCAGCATAAAGGCCTCTGTAGGATCAGCATTAGGGTCTTCGTTAAAGCTATTATCAGGGCCTCCGTTAGGGATAGCCTCAAGGCCTCACTTAGGGACAGCGTCAGGGCTTACTTTGGGAAAGTTTCAGGACCTTGGTAAGACATGGGTCAGGCTATTAGCTCAGGATAATATCAGGTGTTCAGATATTGACGGCAGCAGGGCCTTAGTTAGAGGCAGTGTCAGGGCCTAAGTTAGGACTAGCATCAGAGCCTTTGTTAGGTACGGTGTCAGTGACTGAGTTAGGTGTAGTGTCAGAGCCTTAGTTAGGGACAGTGTCAGGGCCTGCATTAGGACGAGCCTCCAGGCCTCAGTTAGGGACAGGTTCACGGCCTCGGACCTAAATTCAGGGCCTCATTTAGGGACAGAATCAGGGATTTAGCTAGCATAAGGGGATCTACAGCTGAAAGCAACCTGAACACCACCACAAGCAGATGCAGAAGTGAACCATGCACGCTCCTATGAAGGAATATTCCACAGCAGTTGAGTACATGTTGGTTAAAGTTAGTAACACTATAAAAATTATGTTTGGAAGAAAACTATATTCAGAAGATGAAAGAATCTCGTTCTAAAGAATCTCTTTAGCTAATCTCGACATTAGCTAAAGAGAAGGTTAGGTTAAGGTCTAGGGAGAGTGTCAGGAAATGACCTAGGGATAGTGTCAAGACCTTAGTTACTTAGCACATCAGGACCTAATTTAGGAGCAGTGAGTGTCAGGGCTTCGGGTAGGAACAGCGTCAGAGCCTGACTTAGGGAGTGGGACAGGGCCTGAGTGAGGCCTAGCGTCAGGGCCTTAGCTAGAGACAGTGTCAAGGCATGACTTAGGAGCAGCCTAAGAGCCATGGTAGGATCAGCCTCAGGGGCTATGTTAAAGATATTATCAGGGCCTCTGTTAGGGACAGCCTCAAGGCCTCACTTCGAGACAGCATCAGGGCTTCCTTAGGGACAGTTTCAGGACCTTGGTAAGAGATGGGTCAAGAAATTAGCTCAGGATAGTGTCAGGACTTTAGCTATTGACGGCAGCAGGGCCTTAGTTAGGGACAGTGTCAGGCCCTGAATTAGGACGAACATCGAGGCCTTAGGTACGGACAGGGTCACAGCCTCGAGAGTAATTTTAGGCCCTTAGTTAAGGACAGCAGCAGGGCTGTAGTTAGCATAAGAGGCACGACACTTCCTAAGGACAGGCTCAGGTTATGGTCTAGGGAGAGTGTCAGGAAAGGACCTAAGCATAGTGTCAAAACCTTAGTTACTGAGAGTATCAGATCCTTATTTAGAACCAGTGTCAGGGCTTCAGGTAGAGACAGCATCAGAGCCTGACTTAGGCAGAGCGACAGGGCCTGAGTGAGGCCTAGCGTCAGGCCCTTAGCTGAGGACACTGTCAGGGCATGACTTAGGAACAGAATCAGCGCCTCTGTTGGATCAGCCTTAGCGTCTTTGTTACAGATATGATCAGGGTCTGACTTAGTCACAGCTTCAAGGCCTCAGTTAGGGAAAGCTTCAGGGCCTGAGTTAGGGACAGCCTCAGTTCTTAACATAGGGACAGCGACAGGGCTTTCTTAGGGACAGTGTCAGGACCTTGGTTAGAAATATGTCAGGATATTAACTCAGGCTAGTGTCCAGTTTTTAGTTATTGCTGACAGCAGGGCCTATATTAGGGGCAAATTCTGAGCCTTACTTCGAGACAGTGTCAGGGCCTGAGTTAGGACTAGCATCAGAGCCCTTGTAAAGTACAGTGTCAGGGACTGAGTTAGGTGTAGTGTCAGGGCTTTAGTTAGGGACAGTGTCAGCGCCTCAGTTAGGATGAGCCTCCAACCTCAGTTAGGGACAGCTTGACGGCCTCGGGACTAATTTCAGGCTCTTAGTTCGAGACAGCATCAGGGATTTAGTTAGCATAAGAGGCTCGACAATAGCTAAAGACAAGTTTAGGTTAAGATCTAGGGATAGTGTCAGGAAATGACCTAGGGATAGTGGCAAGACCATAGCTAATTAGAGCATCAGTGCCTAATTTAGGCCCAGTGTCAGGGCTTCAGGTAGGGACAGAGTCTTAGCCTGACTTAGGGAGAGTGACAGGGCCTGAGTGATGCCTAGAGTCAGGGCCTTAGCTACGGACAGCGTCAGGGCATGACATAGGATCAACATAAGGGTCTCTGTAAGATCAGCATTAGAGTTTCGTTCAAGACATTATCAGGACCTCTGTGAGGGACAGCCTCAGGGCCTCACTTAGGGAGAGTGTCAGGGCTAACTTTGGGAGAGTTTCAGGACCTTGGTAAGACATGGGTCAGGGTATTAGCTCCGGATAATGTCAGGACTTTCGATGTTGATGGCAGCAGGCCTTGGTTAGAGACAGTGTCAGGCCCTGAGTTACGACTAGCATCAGAGCCTTTGTTAGATACAATGTACGGGACTGAATTACGAGTAGAGTCAGGGCCTTAGTTAGTGACAGTGTCAGGGCCTGACTTAGGGAGAGCGACAGGGCCTGAGTGAGGCTTAGCATCAGGCCCTTAGCTGGGCACACTGTCAGGGCATGACTTTGGAGCAGCATCAGCGTCTTTGCTGGATCAGCATTAAGGTCTTCGTTAGGTACATGATCAGGGCCTGAATTAGTCACAGCTTCAAGGCTTCACTTAAGGAAAGCTTCAGGGCCTGAGTTAGGGACAGCCTCAGGTCTTCACTTAGGGACAGCGTCAGGTCTTACTTTGGGACAGTTTCAGGACCTTGGAAAGACATAGGTCAGGATATTAGCTCAGGATAATGGCAGGACTTTTGATAGTGATGGCAGCAGGGCCTTAGTTACAGACGGTTTCAGGGCCTGAGTTAGGCCTCGCATCAGAGACTTTGTTAGGTACAGTGGAAGGGACTGAGTTAGGAGTAGTGTCAGGGCCTTGCTTAGGGACAGTGTCAGGGTCTGATTTAGGTGTACTGTCTGAGACCTAGTTAGGGACAGTGCTAGGGCCTGAGTTAGGATTAGTGTCAAGGCCTTATTGAGGACCAATTTCAGGGCCTTAGTTTGGACTAGCATCAGAGCCATTGTTAGGAATCGTATGAGGGCCTGAGTTAGGCATACTATCAGGGCCTTAGTTAGGGAGAGTTTTAGGGCCTGAGTTAGGATTAGTGTCAAGGCCGTATTTAGGACCAATTTTAGGGCTTTAGTTTGGACTAGCAACAAAGCCTTTGTTAGGTAGCATGTCGGGGCCTCAGTTACGTGTAGTGTCAGGCCATTGTTAGGGACAGTATCAGGGCCTGACTTAGGAGAAGTTCAGGCCCTTAGCCAGGGAAAGTGTCAGGGCCTTAGTTAGGGACATTATCAGGGCCTGAATTAGCAGTAGTGTCAAAAGTCCTTAGTGAGGAGAGTAAGGAGTAAGTCAGGACTCAGGCCCTGACCCTGTTCTTAAATAAGGCTCTGACATTCCCTGTAACACAGGTCCTGATCTGATTCCTATCATAGGCGCTGATGTTGGACTTAACTAAGGCCCTGACACTGGTCCTAACTAAAGCTGTGACACTACTCTTAACTCAGGCCCTGACACTGTCCCTAACAAAGCCTCTGACACTACTCCTAAATCAGGCACTGACACTGTCCCTAACTAAGGCCCTGACATACACCTAACTCAGGCCCTGACACTGTCTCTAACTAAGGCCCTGATACTACTCCAAACTCAGCACTGACACTGTCACTAACTAAGGCCCTGACACTATTCATAGCTCACGCCCTAACACAACTCCGAAATCATGCCCTGACAATGTCCCTAACTAAGGCCCTGACACGATTCCTAACTCAGGCGCTGACACAATACTTAAGGAAGGCCCTGACATTACTCCTAACTCAGGCCCTGAAAAGGTCCCTAACTAAGGCCTACACAACTCCTAGCTCAGGCACTAACACTGTCCCTAAATAAGGCCCTGAAACTATTCCTAACTGAGGCGCTGATACAATACCTAACGAAGGCACTGATGCTACTCCTAACTAAGGCCCTGACACTACTCCTATCTCAAGCAATGACACTGTCCCTAACTTAGGCCCTGACTCTACTCCTGACTCAGGCACTGACACTGGCCCTACCTTAGGCCCTGACACTACTCCTAACTAAGCAACTGACACTGTCCCTAACTAAGGCCCCGATACTACTCCTTACTCAGGCACTGACAATATCACTAACTAAGGCCGTGACACTACTCCCAAAATAGGCACTGAGACTGTCCCGAAATATGCCCTGACAGTACTCCGAACTCAGGCACTGACACTGTCCTTAACTAAGGCCCTGATACTACTTCCACCTCAGGCACTGACACTCTCCCTAAGTAAGCCCTGACATTACTCCCAATTCCGGCATTGACACTTTCGCTTACTAAGGCCCTGAAACTACTCACAACTCAGGCCCTTACACTGTTACTAACTACCGGTCTCAGACTACTCCTAACTCAGGCCCTGGCACTGTCTGTAACTTAGGCTCTGGCACTATTCCTAACTCAGACACTGACGCTGTCCCTTAACTAAGGGTCTGACACTCCTCCCAACTCAGACAGTGACACTCTATCAATTTAAGGCCTTGACACTACTCTTAACTCAGGCCCTGACACAGTCCATAATAAAGACCCTGAAACTAATCCCAACTCAGGCCCTGGCACTGTCCGTAACTAAGGGCCTGACACTACTTCCATCTCAGCAACTGACACCATCCCTAACTATGGCCCTGACACTATTCCCAACTCAGGCACTGACACTGTCACTAAATAAGGCCATTACACTTCTCTTAACTCAACAACTGGCACTCTCCGTAACTAAGGCTTTGACACAATACTTAACTCATGCCCTGACACTGTCCTTAACTAAGACCCTGAGAGTACTCCCAACTCAGTCACTGACACTGTTCCTAACTACGGCCCAGAGACTACTCCCAATTCAGGCCCTGACACTGTCCCTAACTAAGGCACTGATATTACTCCCAACTCAGGCACTGACACTGTCCCTAACTAAGGCCCTGACACTACTCCCAACTCAGGCACTGACACTGTCCCTAACTAAGGCCCTGACACGACTCCCATCTCAGCCACTGACACTGTCCCTAAGGCCCTGACACTACCTCCAACTCAGGCACTGACACTATCCCTAACTACAGCCCTGACACTTCTCCTAACTCAGGCACTTACTAATGTCCTGACACAACTCCCAACTCAGGCACTGACATTGTTCCTAACAAAGGCCCTGACACTAATCCCAACATAGGCACTGAGACTGTCCCGAAATACGCCCTGACAGTACTCCCAACTCAGGCACTGACACTGTCCCTAACTAAGGCCCTGACACTACTCCCAAACTAGGCACTGACATTGTCCCTAACTAAGGCCCTGACATTACTCTCAAGTCAGGCACTAACACTGTCCCTAACTAAGGACTTGACACTCCTCTTAAGTCAGGCCCTGGCACAGTCCCTAACAAAGGCCTGCCACTTCCCCCAACTCTGGCACTGAGAGTGTCCCTAACTACGGCCATCACACTACTCCTAACTCAGGCACTGATGCTATCCCTAACTAAGGCTCTGACACTACTCCCAACACAGGCATTGACACTGTCCCTAACTAAGGCCCTCACACTACTACTTACTTAGGCACTGACACGCTACCTAACTAAGGCCCTGAGACTACTTCTACCTCAGACCCTGACACTGTCCCTAACGAAGGGCCTGATACTACTCCCAACACAGGCACTGACACTCTCCCTAACTAAGGCCTTGACACTACTTTTAACTCATGCCCTGAAGCTGTCCCAAAAGAGACCCTGAGACTATTCCCAACTCAGGCACTGACACTCTCCCTAACTAAGACCCTGACACTACTCCCATCTCAGCCACTGACACTGTCCCTAATGCCCTGACACTACTTCCAACTCAGGCACTGACACTGTCCCTAACTAGGCCCTGACACTACTCCCAACTCAGGCACTGACACTGTCACTAACTAAGGCCCTGACATAACTGCCAACTCCGGCACTGACACTTTCTCTAACTACGGCCCTGAAACTACTCACAACTCAGGCCCTGACACTGTTCCTAACTACCGGTCTCAGACTACTCCTAACTTAGGCCCTGACACTATTCCTAACACAGTCCCTGACACTGTCCCTAACTAAGGTCCTGAGACTATTCCTAACTCAGACCCTGACACTGTCCATAACTTAGGCCATGTCACTACTCCCAACTCAGGCACTGACGCTGTTCCTAACTAAGGGTCTGACACTACTCCAAACTGAGACACTGACACTCTTCCAAATTAAGGCCTTGACACTACTCTTACCTCAGGCCCTGACACTGTCCATAATAAAGACCCTGACAAAAATCCCAACTTAGGCACTGACAATGTCCGTAACTAAGGCCCTGACACTATTCCCATCTCAGCCACTGACACTGTCCCTAACTATGGCCCTGACACTACTCCCAATGCAAGCACTGGCGCTGTCCCTGACTAAGGCATTGGCACTACTCCCAACTCGCCCTGGCGCTGTCCCTAACTAAGGCTCTGACACTACTCCCAATTCAGGCAATGACAGTGTCCCTAACTGAGGCAATGATACTACTCCCAACTCAAGCACTAAGGCTCTGGATCATTGTGATGACCAGCGCCATGGAGCATTGTGATGACAAGGGCGTGGAGCATTGTGATGACAGTGGTCATGGAACATTGTGACGATAAGGGCATCGAGCCGAGTTAGGGACAGTCTAGCGGCCTTGGGACTAAATTCAGTGCCTGAATTAGGCACAGCATAAGGTCTTTAGTTAGCATACGAGGTAGGACATTAGCTCGGGACAGGGTTAGGGTAAAGGCTTGGAATCGTGTCAGCAAATGACCTAAGGATAGTGTGAAGACCTTTGTTACTGAGACTCTCAGGGACTTCTTCAGAAGCAGTGTTAGGGCTTCAGGTAGGGACAGCATCAGGGCCTGACTTAGGGAGAGCGACAGGGCCTGAGTGAGGCCTAATGTCAGGCCCTCAGCTGGGGACACTGTCAGGGAATGACTTAGGAGCAGCATCAGTGCCTTTGTTGGATCAGCTTTAGGCTCTTAGGTAAAGACATGACCGGAGCCCTAGTTAGTCACAGCGTCAAGGCCTCAGTTAGGGAAAGCTTCAGGGTCTGAGTTACAGACAGCCTCAGGTCTTCACTTAAAGACAGCCACAGGGCTTTCTTAGGGACAGTGTCAGGACCTTGGTTAGAAATGAGTCAGGATATTAGCTCAGGAGAGTGTCAGGATTTTAGTTTTTGCTGGCAGCAGGGCCTCTATTAAGGACAGATTCCGGGCCTTTGTTAGATTCAGTGTCATGGCCTTAGTTAGGAGTAGTCAGGGCCTTAGTTAGGGAGAGCATGAGGGTTTCAGTTCGCATAAGATGCAGGAGATTATCTCGGGACAGAGTCAGGTTCCAGGCCAGAGATAGTGAAAGGAAATGACCAAGGGATAACGAGAAGACCTTAGTTATTGAGAGCATCAGGGCCTTAGTTAGCAGCAGCGTGAGCACCTTAATCAGGACCAGCGCCAGGGCTTGATGTATGGACAGCATCAGAGCCTAAGTAAGGTACAGCAACAGGGCCTAAGTGAGGCCTATCTTTAGGGCCTGAGTAAGGGACAGTATCAGGGCATGACTTAGGAGCAGCATAAAGGCCTCTGTAGGATCAGCATTAGGGTCTTCATTAAAGCTATTATCAGGGCCTCCGTTAGGGATAGCCTCAAGGCCTCACTTAGGGACAGCGTCAGGGCTTACTTTGGGAAAGTTTCAGGACCTTGGTAAGACATGGGTCAGGCTATTAGCTCAGGATAATATCAGGTGTTCAGATATTGACGGCAGCAGGGCCTTAGTTAGAGGCAGTGTCAGGGCCTAAGTTAGGACTAGCATCAGAGCCTTTGTTAGGTACAGTGTCAGTGACTGAGTTAGGTGTAGTGTCAGAGCCTTAGTTAGGGACAGTGTCAGGGCCTGCATTAGGACGAGCCTCCAGGCCTCAGTTAGGGACAGGTTCACGGCCTCGGACCTAAATTCAGGGCCTCATTTAGGGACAGAATCAGGGATTTAGCTAGCATAAGGGAATCTCCAGCTGAAAGCAACCTGAACACCACCTCAAGCAGATGCAGAAGTGAACCATGCACGCTCCTATGAAGGAATATTCCACAGCAGTTGAGTACATTTTGTTTAAAGTTAGTAACACTATAAAAATTATGTTTGGAAGAAAACTATATTCAGAAGATGAAAGAATCTCGTTCTAAAGAATCTCTTTAGCTAATCTCGACATTAGCTAAAGAGAAGGTTAGGTTAAGGTCTAGGGAGAGTGTCAGGAAATGACCTAGGGATAGTGTCAAGACCTTAGTTACTTAGCACATCAGGACCTAATTTAGGAGCAGTGAGTGTCAGGGCTTCGGGTAGGAACAGCGTCAGAGCCTGACTTAGGGAGTGGGACAGGGCCTGAGTGAGGCCTAGCGTCAGGGCCTTAGCTAGAGACAGTGTCAAGGCATGACTTAGGAGCAGCCTAAGAGCCATGGTAGGATCAGCCTCAGGGGCTATGTTAAAGATATTATCAGGGCCTCTGTTAGGGACAGCCTCAAGGCCTCACTGCGAGACAGCATCAGGGCTTCCTTAGGGACAGTTTCAGGACCTTGGTAAGAGATGGGTCAAGAAATTAGCTCAGGATAGTGTCAGGACTTTAGCTATTGACGGCAGCAGGGCCTTAGTTAGGGACAGTGTCAGGCCCTGAATTAGGACGAACATCGAGGCCTTAGGTACGGACAGGGTCACAGCCTCGAGAGTAATTTTAGGCCCTTAGTTAAGGACAGCAGCAGGGCTGTAGTTAGCATAAGAGGCACGACATTTGCTAGGGACAGGCTCAGGTTATGGTCTAGGGAGAGTGTCAGGAAAGGACCTAAGCATAGTGTCAAAACCTTAGTTACTGAGAGTATCAGATCCTTATTTAGAACCAGTGTCAGGGCTTCAGGTAGAGACAGCATCAGAGCCTGACTTAGGCAGAGCGACAGGGCCTGAGTGAGGCCTAGCGTCAGGCCCTTAGCTGAGGACACTGTCAGGGCATGACTTAGGAACAGAATCAGCGCCTCTGTTGGATCAGCCTTAGCGTCTTTGTTACAGATATGATCAGGGTCTGACTTAGTCACAGCTTCAAGGCCTCAGTTAGGGAAAGCTTCAGGGCCTGAGTTAGGGACAGCCTCAGTTCTTAACATAGGGACAGCGACAGGGCTTTCTTAGGGACAGTGTCAGGACCTTGGTTAGAAATATGTCAGGATATTAACTCAGGCTAGTGTCCCGTTTTTAGTTATTGCTGACAGCAGGGCCTATATTAGGGGCAAATTCTGAGCCTTACTTCGAGACAGTGTCAGGGCCTGAGTTAGGACTAGCATCAGAGCCCTTGTAAAGTACAGTGTCAGGGACTGAGTTAGGTGTAGTGTCAGGGCATTAGTTAGGGACAGCATCAGGGATTTAGTTAGCATAAGCGGCTCAACAATAGCTAAAGACAAGTTTAGGTTAAGATCTAGGGATAGTGTCAGGAAATGACCTAGGGATAGTGGCAAGACCATAGCTAATTAGAGCATCAGTGCCTAATTTAGGCCCAGTGTCAGGGCTTCAGGTAGGGACAGAGTCTTAGCCTGTCTTAGGGAGAGCGACAGGGCCTGAGTGATGCCTAGAGTCAGGGCCTTAGCTACGGACAGCGTCAGGGCATGACATAGGATCAACATAAGGGTCTCTGTAAGATCAGCATTAGAGTTTCGTTCAAGACATTATCAGGACCTCTGTGAGGGACAGCCTCAGGGCCTCACTTAGGGACAGTGTCAGGGCTAACTTTGGGAGAGTTTCAGGACCTTGGTAAGACATGGGTCAGGGTATTAGCTCAGGATAATGTCAGGACTTTAGATATTGATGGTAGCAGCGCCTACGTTAGGGAAAGTTTCAAGGCGTTAGTTAGGAGTAGTGGGCCTCTGATAGGTCCAGTGTCAGATCCTCAGTTAGCAATAGTGTTAGGGCCTTAGTTAGGGACAGTGTCAGGGCCGGATGTAGGGCGAGCATCTAGGCCTTCGTTCGGGACAGGTTCATGGTCTTGGGACTAAATTCCGTGCCTGAGGTAGGCACAGCCTAAGGGCTTCAGTTAGCATAAGAGGCAGGACATTAGCTAGTGACCATGTCAGTTTAACATCTAGGGAAAGTGTCAGGAAATGACCTAAGGATAGTGTGAAGACCTTTGTTACGGAGACTCTCAGGGCCTTATTCAGAACCAGTGTTAGGGGTTCAGGTAGGGACAGCATCAGAGCCTGACTTAGGGAGAGCGATAGGGTCTGAGTGAGGCCTAGCATCAGACACTTAGTGGGGGACACTATCGGGGCATGACTTAGGAGCAGCATCAGGGCCTCTGTTGGATCAGCCTTAGGGTCTTAGTTAAAGACATGATCAGGGTCTGAGTTAGTCACAGCATCAAGGCCTGAGTTAGTTAGGGAAAGCTTCAGGGCCTCACTTAGGGACAGCGTCAGGGCTTACTTTGGGACAGTTTCAGGACCTTGGTAAGACATGGGTCAGGTTATTAGCTCCGGATAATGTCAGGACTTTCGATGTTGATGGCAGCAGGCCTTGGTTAGAGACAGTGTCAGGCCCTGAGTTACGACTAGCATCAGAGCCTTTGTTAGATACAATGTACGGGACTGAATTAGGAGTAGAGTCAGGGCCTTAGTTAGTGACAGTGTCAGGGCCTGACTTAGGGAGAGCGACAGGGCCTGAGTGAGGCTTAGCATCAGGCCCTTGGCTGGGCACACTGTCAGGGCATGACTTTGGAGCAGCATCAGCGTCTTTGCTGGATCAGCATTAAGGTCTTCGTTAGGTACATGATCAGGGCCTGAATTAGTCACAGCTTCAAGGCTTCAGTTAAGGAAAGCTTCAGGGCCTGAGTTAGGGACAGCCTCAGGTCTTCACTTAGGGACAGCGTCAGGGCTTACTTTGGGACAGTTTCAGGACCTTGGAAAGACATACGTCAGGATAGTAGCTCAGGATAATGGCAGGACTTTTGATAGTGATGGCAGCAGGGCCTTAGTTACAGAGGGTTTCAGGGCCTGAGTTAGGCCTCGCATCAGAGACTTTGTTAGGTACAGTGGAAGGGACTGAGTTAGGAGTAGTGTCAGGGCCTTGCTTAGGGACAGTGTCAGGGTCTGATTTAGGTGTACTGTCTGAGACCTAGTTAGGGACAGTGCTAGGGACTGAGTTAGGATTAGTGTCAAGGCCTTATTGAGGACCAATTTCAGGGCCTTAGTTTGGACTAGCATCAGAGCCATTGTTAGGAATCGTATGAGGGCCTGAGTTAGGCATACTATCAGGGCCTTAGTTAGGGAGAGTTTTAGGGCCTGAGTTACGATTAGTGTCAAGGCCTTATTTAGGACCAATTTTAGGGCTTTAGTTTGGACTAGCAACAAAGCCTTTGTTAGGTAGCATGTCGGGGCCTCAGTTAGGTGTAGTGTCAGGGCCATTGTTAGGGACAGTATCAGGGCCTGACTTAGGAGAAGTTCAGGGCCTTAGCCAGGGAAAGTGTCAGGGCCTTAGTTAGGGACATTATCAGGGCCTGAATTAGCAGTAGTGTCAAAAGTCCTTAGTGAGGAGAGTAAGGAGTAAGTCAGGACTCAGGCCCTGACACTGTTCTTAAATAAGGCCCTGACATTACCTGTAACACAGGTCCTGATCTGATTCCTATCATAGGCGCTGATGTTGGACTTAACTAAGGCCCTGACACTGGTCCTAACTAAAGCTGTGACACTACTCTTAACTCAGGCCCTGACACTGTCCCTAACAAAGCCTCTGACACTACTCCTAAATCAGGCACTGACACTGTCCCTAAGGCCCTGACATACACCTAACTCAGGCCCTGACACTGTCTCTAACTAAGGCCCTGATACTACTCCAAACTCAGCACTGACACTGTCACTAACTAAGGCCCTGACACTATTCATAGCTCACGCCCTAACACAACTCCGAAATCATGCCCTGACAATGTCCCTAACTAAGGCCCTGACACTATTCCTAACTCAGGCGCTGACACAATACTTAAGGAAGGCCCTGACATTACTCCTAACTCAGGCCCTGAAAAGGTCCCTAACTAAGGCCGACACAACTCCTAACTCAGGCACTAACACTGTCCCTAAATAAGGCCCTGAAACTATTCCTAACTGAGGCGCTGATACAATACCTAACGAAGGCACTGATGCTACTCCTAACTAAGGCCCTGACACTACTCCTATCTAAAGCAATGACACTGTCTATAACTTACGCCCTGACTCTACTCCTGACTCAGGCACTGACACTGGCCCTAACTTAGGCCCTGACACTACTCTTAACTAAGCAACTGACACTGTCCCTAACTAAGGCCCTGACACTACTCCCAAACTAGGCACTGACTTTGTCCCTAACTAAGGCCCTGACATTACTCTCAACTCAGGCACTAACACTGTCCCTAACTAAGGACTTGACACTCCTCTTAACTCAGGCCCTGGCACAGTCCCTAACAAAGGCCTGCCACTTCCCCCAACTCTGGCACTGAGAGTGTCCCTAACTACGGCCATCACACTACTCCTAACTCAGGCACTGATGCTATCCCTAACTAAGGCTCTGACACTACTCCCAACACAGGCATTGACACTGTCCCTAACTAAGGCCCTCACACTACTACTTACTTAGGCACTGACACGCTACCTAACTAAGGCCCTGAGACTACTTCTACCTCAGACCCTGACACTGTCCCTAACGAAGGGCCTGATACTACTCCCAACACAGGCACTGACACTCTCCCTAACTAAGGCCTTGACACTACTTTTAACTCATGCCCTGATGCTGTCCCAAAAAAGACCCTGAGACTATTCCCAACTCAGGCACTGACACTCTCCCTAACTAAGACCCTGACACTACTCCCATCTCAGCCACTGACACTGTCCCTAATGCCCTGACACTACTTCCAACTCAGGCACTGACACTGTCCCTAACTAGGCCCTGACACTACTCCCAACTCAGGCACTGACACTGTCACTAACTAAGGCCCTGACATAACTGCCAACTCCGGCACTGACACTTTCTCTCACTACGGCCCTGAAACTACTCACAACTCAGGCCCTGACACTGTTCCTAACTACCGGTCTCAGACTACTCCTAACTTAGGCCCTGACACTATTCCTAACACAGTCCCTGACACTGTCCCTAACTAAGGTCCTGAGACTATTCCTAACTCAGACCCTGACACTGTCCATAACTTAGGCCATGTCACTACTCCCAACTCAGGCACTGACGCTGTTCCTAACTAAGGGTCTGACACTACTCCAAACTGAGACACTGACACTCTTCCAAATTAAGGCCTTGACACTACTCTTACCTCAGGCCCTGACACTGTCCATAATAAAGACCCTGACAAAAATCCCAACTTAGGCACTGACAATGTCCGTAACTAAGGCCCTGACACTATTCCCATCTCAGCCACTGACACTGTCCCTAACTATGGCCCTGACACTACTCCCAATGCAAGCACTGGCGCTGTCCCTAACTAAGGCATTGGCACTACTCCCAACTCGCCCTGGCGCTGTCCCTAACTAAGGCTCTGACACTACTCCCAATTCAGGCAATGACAGTGTCCCTAACTGAGGCAATGATACTACTCCCAACTCAAGCACTAAGGCTCTGGATCATTGTGATGACCAGCGCCATGGAGCATTGTGATGACAAGGGCGTGGAGCATTGTGATGACAGTGGTCATGGAACATTGTGACGATAAGGGCATCGAGCCGAGTTAGGGACAGTCTAGCGGCCTTGGGACTAAATTCAGTGCCTGAATTAGGCACAGCATAAGGTCTTTAGTTAGCATACGAGGTAGGACATTAGCTCGGGACAGGGTTAGGGTAAAGGCTTGGAATCGTGTCAGCAAATGACCTAAGGATAGTGTGAAGACCTTTGTTACTGAGACTCTCAGGGACTTCTTCAGAAACAGTGTTAGGGCTTCAGGTAGGGACAGCATCAGGGCCTGACTTAGGGAGAGCGACAGGGCCTGAGTGAGGCCTAATGTCAGGCCCTTAGCTGGGGACACTGTCAGGGAATGACTTAGGAGCAGCATCAGTGCCTTTGTTGGATCAGCTTTAGGCTCTTAGGTAAAGACATGACCGGAGCCCTAGTTAGTCACAGCGTCAAGGCCTCAGTTAGGGAAAGCTTCAGGGTCTGAGTTACAGACAGCCTCAGGTCTTCACTTAAAGACAGCCACAGGGCTTTCTTAGGGACAGTGTCAGGACCTTGGTTAGAAATGAGTCAGGATATTAGCTCAGGAGAGTGTCAGGATTTTAGTTTTTGCTGGCAGCAGGGCCTCTATTAAGGACAGATTCCGGGCCTTTGTTAGATTCAGTGTCATGGCCTTAGTTAGGAGTAGTCAGGGCCTTAGTTAGGGAGAGCATGAGGGTTTCAGTTCGCATAAGATGCAGGAGATTATCTCGGGACAGAGTCAGGTTCCAGGCCAGAGATAGTGAAAGGAAATGACCAAGGGATAACGAGAAGACCTTAGTTATTGAGAGCATCAGGGCCTTAGTTAGCAGCAGCGTGAGCACCTTAATCAGGACCAGCGCCAGGGCTTGATGTATGGACAGCATCAGAGCCTAAGTAAGGTACAGCAACAGGGCCTAAGTGAGGCCTATCTTTAGGGCCTGAGTAAGGGACAGTATCAGGGCATGACTTAGGAGCAGCATAAAGGCCTCTGTAGGATCAGCATTAGGGTCTTCGTTAAAGCTATTATCAGGGCCTCCGTTAGGGATAGCCTCAAGGCCTCACTTAGGGACAGTGTCAGGGCTTACTTTGGGAAAGTTTCAGGACCTTGGTAAGACATGGGTCAGGCTATTAGCTCAGGATAATATCAGGTGTTCAGATATTGACGGCAGCAGGGCCTTAGTTAGAGGCAGTGTCAGGGCCTAAGTTAGGACTAGCATCAGAGCCTTTGTTAGGTACAGTGTCAGTGACTGAGTTAGGTGTAGTGTCAGAGCCTTAGTTAGGGACAGTGTCAGGGCCTGCATTAGGACGAGCCTCCAGGCCTCAGTTAGGGACAGGTTCACGGCCTCGGACCTAAATTCAGGGCCTCATTTAGGGACAGAATCAGGGATTTAGCTAGCATAAGGGAATCTACAGCTGAAAGCAACCTGAACACCACCTCAAGCAGATGCAGAAGTGAACCATGCACGCTCCTATGAAGGAATATTCCACAGCAGTTGAGTACATTTTGTTTAAAGTTAGTAACACTATAAAAATTATGTTTGGAAGAAAACTATATTCAGAAGATGAAAGAATCTCGTTCTAAAGAATCTCTTTAGCTAATCTCGACATTAGCTAAAGAGAAGGTTAGGTTAAGGTCTAGGGAGAGTGTCAGGAAATGACCTAGGGATAGTGTCAAGACCTTAGTTACTTAGCACATCAGGACCTAATTTAGGAGCAGTGAGTGTCAGGGCTTCGGGTAGGAACAGCGTCAGAGCCTGACTTAGGGAGTGGGACAGGGCCTGAGTGAGGCCTAGCGTCAGGGCCTTAGCTAGAGACAGTGTCAAGGCATGACTTAGGAGCAGCCTAAGAGCCATGGTAGGATCAGCCTCAGGGGCTATGTTAAAGATATTATCAGGGCCTCTGTTAGGGACAGCCTCAAGGCCTCACTGCGAGACAGCATCAGGGCTTCCTTAGGGACAGTTTCAGGACCTTGGTAAGAGATGGGTCAAGAAATTAGCTCTGGATAGTGTCAGGACTTTAGCTATTGACGGCAGCAGCGCCTTAGTTAGGGACAGTGTCAGGCCCTGAATTAGGACGAACATCGAGGCCTTAGGTACGGACAGGGTCACAGCCTCGAGAGTAATTTTAGGCCCTTAGTTAAGGACAGCAGCAGGGCTGTAGTTAGCATAAGAGGCACGACATTTGCTAGGGACAGGCTCAGGTTATGGTCTAGGGAGAGTGTCAGGAAAGGACCTAAGCATAGTGTCAAAACCTTAGTTACTGAGAGTATCAGATCCTTATTTAGAACCAGTGTCAGGGCTTGAGGTAGGGACAGCATTAGAGCCTGACTTAGGCAGAGCGACAGGGCCTGAGTGAGGCCTAGCGTCAGGCCCTTAGCTGAGGACACTGTCAGGGCATGACTTAGGAACAGAATCAGCGCCTCTGTTGGATCAGCCTTAGCGTCTTTGTTACAGATATGATCAGGGCCTGACTTAGTCACAGCTTCAAGGCCTCACTTAGGGAAAGCTTCAGGGCCTGAGTTAGGGACAGCCTCAGTTCTTAACATAGGGACAGCGACAGGGCTTTCTTAGGGACAGTGTCAGGACCTTGGTTAGAAATATGTCAGGATATTAACTCAGGCTAGTGTCCAGTTTTTAGTTATTGCTGACAGCAGGGCCTATATTAGGGGCAAATTCTGAGCCTTACTTCGAGACAGTGTCAGGGCCTGAGTTAGGACTAGCATCAGAGCCCTTGTAAAGTATAGTGTCAGGGACTGAGTTAGGTGTAGTGTCAGGGCATTAGTTAGGGACAGTGTCAGCGACTCAGTTAGGATGAGCCTCCAACCTCAGTTAGGGACAGCTTGACGGCCTCGGGACTAATTTCAGGCTCTTAGTTCGAGACAGCATCAGGGATTTAGTTAGCATAAGAGGCTCGACAATAGCTAAAGACAAGTTTAGGTTTAAGATCTAGGGATAGTGTCAGGAAATGACCTAGGGAGAGTGGCAAGACCATAGCTAATTAGAGCATCAGTGCCTAATTTAGGCCCAGTGTCAGGGCTTCAGGTAGGGACAGAGTCTTAGCCTGACTTAGGGAGAGCGACAGGGCCTGAGTGATGCCTAGAGTCAGGGCCTTAGCTACGGACAGCGTCAGGGCATGACATAGGATCAACATAAGGGTCTCTGTAAGATCAGCATTAGAGTTTCGTTCAAGACATTATCAGGACCTCTGTGAGGGACAGCCTCAGGGCCTCACTTAGGGAGAGTGTCAGGGCTAACTTTGGGAGAGTTTCAGGACCTTGGTAAGACATGGGTCAGGGTATTAACTCAGGATAATGTCAGGACTTTAGATATTGATGGCAGCAGCGCCTACGTTAGGGAAAGTTTCAAGGCGTTAGTTAGGAGTAGCGGGCCTCTGATAGGTCCAGTGTCAGATCCTCAGTTAGCAATAGTGTTTAGGGCCTTAGTTAGGGACAGTGTCAGGGCCGGATGTAGGGCGAGCATCTAGGCCTTCGTTCGGGACAGGTTCATGGTCTTGGGACTAAATTCCGTGCCTGAGGTAGGCACAGCCTAAGGGCTTCAGTTAGCATAAGAGGCAGGACATTAGCTAGTGACCGTGTCAGTTTAACATCTAGGGAAAGTGTCAGGAAATGACCTAAGGATAGTGTGAAGACCTTTGTTACGGAGACTCTCAGGGCCTTATTCAGAAGCAGTGTTAGGGCTTCAGGTAGGGACAGCATCAGAGCCTGACTTAGGGAGAGCGATAGGGTCTGAGTGAGGCCTAGCATCAGACACTTAGTGGGGGACACTATCGGGGCATGACTTAGGAGCAGCATCAGGGCCTCTGTTGGATCAGCCTTAGGGTCTTAGTTAAAGTCATGATCAGGGTCTGAGTTAGTCACAGCATCAAGGCCTGAGTTAGTTACGGAAAGCTTCAGGGCCTCACTTAGGGACAGCGTCAGGGCTTACTTTGGGACAGTTTCAGGACCTTGGTAAGACATGGGTCAGGTTATTAGCTCCGGATAATGTCAGGACTTTCGATGTTGATGGCAGCAGGCCTTGGTTAGAGACAGTGTCAGGCCCTGAGTTACGACTAGCCTCAGAGCCTTTGTTAGATACAATGTACGGGACTGAATTAGGAGTAGAGTCAGGGCCTTAGTTAGTGACAGTGTCAGGGCCTGACTTAGGGAGAGCGACAGGGCCTGAGTGAGGCTTAGCATCAGGCCCTTAGCTGGGCACACTGTCAGGGCATGACTTTGGAGCAGCCTCAGCGTCTTTGCTGGATCAGCATTAAGGTCTTCGTTAGGTACATGATCAGTGCCTGAATTAGTCACAGCTTCAAGGCTTCAGTTAAGGAAAGCTTCAGGGCCTGAGTTAGGGACAGCCTCAGGTCTTCACTTATGGACAGCGTCAGGGCTTACTTTGGGACAGTTTCAGGACCTTGGAAAGACATAGGTCAGGATAGTAGCTCAGGATAATGGCAGGACTTTTGATAGTGATGGCAGCAGGGCCTTAGTTACAGACGGTTTCAGGGCCTGAGTTAGGCCGAGCATCAGAGACTTTGTTAGGTACAGTGGAAGGGACTGAGTTAGGAGTAGTGTCAGGGCCTTGCTTAGGGACAGTATCAGGGTCTGATTTAGGTGTACTGTCTGAGACCTAGTTAGGGACAGTGCTAGGGCCTGAGTTAGGATTAGTGTCAAGGCCTTATTGAGGACCAATTTCAGGGCCTTAGTTTGGACTAGCATCAGAGCCATTGTTAGGAATCGTATGAGGGCCTGAGTTAGGCATACTATCAGGGCCTTAGTTAGGGAGAGTTTTAGGGCCTGAGTTACGATTAGTGTCAAGGCCTTATTTAGGACCAATTTTAGGGCTTTAGTTTGGACTAGCAACAAAGCCTTTGTTAGGTAGCATGTCGGGGCCTCAGTTAGGTGTAGTGTCAGGGCCATTGTTAGGGACAGTATCAGGGCCTGACTTAGGAGAAGTTCAGGGCCTTAGCCAGGGAAAGTGTCAGGGCCTTAGTTAGGGACATTATCAGGGCCTGAATTAGCAGTAGTGTCAAAAGTCCTTAGTGAGGAGAGTAAGGAGTAAGTCAGGACTCAGGCCCTGACACTGTTCTTAAATAAGTCCGTGACATTACCTGTAACACAGGTCCTGATCTGATTCCTATCATAGGAGCTGATGTTGGACATAACTAAGGCCCTGACACTGGTCCTAACTAAAGCTGTGACACTACTCTTAACTCAGGCCCTGACACTGTCCCTAACAAAGCCTCTGACACTACTCCTAAATCAGGCACTGACACTGTCCCTAACTAAGGCCCTGACATACACCTAACTCAGGCCCTGACACTGTCTCTAACTAAGGCCCTGATACTACTCCAAACTCAGCACTGACACTGTCACTAACTAAGGCCCTGACACTATTCATAGCTCACGCCCTAACACCACTCCGAAATCATGCCCTGACAGTGTCCCTAACTAAGGCCCTGACACGATTCCTAACTCAGGCGCTGACACAATACTTAAGGAAGGCCCTGACATTACTCCTAACTCAGGCCCTGAAAAGGTCCCTAACTAAGGCCGACAAAACTCCTAACTCAGGCACTAACACTGTCCCTAAATAAGGCCCTGAAACTATTCCTAACTGAGGCGCTGATACAATACCTAACGAAGGCACTGATGCTACTCCTAACTAAGGCCCTGACACTACTCCTATCTCAAGCAATAACACTGTCCCTAACTTAGGCCCTGACTCTACTCCTGACTCAGGCCCTGACACTGGCCCTACCTTAGGCCCTGACACTACTCCTAACTAAGCAACTGACACTGTCCCTAACTAAGGCCCGGATACTACTCCTTACTCAGGCACTGACAATATCACTAACTAAGGCCGTGACACTACTCCCAAAATAGGCACTGAGACTGTCCCGAAATATGCCCTGACAGTACTCTGAACTCAGGCACTGACACTGTCCTTAACTAAGGCCCTGATACTACTTCCACCTCAGGCACTGACACTCTCCCTAAGTAAGCCCTGACATTACTCCCAATTCCGGCATTGACACTTTCGCTTACTAAGGCCCTGAAACTACTCACAACTCAGGCCCTTACACTGTTACTAACTACCGGTCTCAGACTACTCCTAACTCAGGCCCTGGCACTGTCCGTAACTTAGGCTCTGGCACTATTCCTAACTCAGACACTGACGCTGTCCCTTAACTAAGGGTCTGACACTCCTCCCAACTCAGACAGTGACACTCTATCAATTTAAGGCCTTGACACTACTCTTAACTCAGGCCCTGACACAGTCCATAATAAAGACCCTGAAACTAATCCCAACTCAGGCCCTGGCACTGTCCGTAACTAAGGGCCTGACACTACTTCCATCTCAGCAACTGACACCATCCCTAACTATGGCCCTGACACTATTCCCAACTCAGGCACTGACACTGTCACTAAATAAGGCCATTACACTTCTCTTAACTCAACAACTGGCACTCTCCGTAACTAAGGCTTTGACACAATACTTAACTCATGCCCTGACACTGTCCTTAACTAAGACCCTGAGAGTACTCCCAACTCAGTCACTGACACTGTTCCTAACTACGGCCCAGAGACTACTCCCAATTCAGGCCCTGACACTGTCCCTAACTAAGGCACTGATATTACTCCCAACTCAGGCACTGACACTGTCCCTAACTAAGGCCCTGATACGACTCCCATCTCAGCCACTGACACTGTCCCTAAGGCCCTGACACTACCTCCAACTCAGGCACTGACACTATCCCTAACTACAGCCCTGACACTTCTCCTAACTCAGGCACTTACTAATGTCCTGACACAACTCCCAACTCAGGCACTGACATTGTTCCTAACAAAGGCCCTGACACTAATCCCAACATAGGCACTGAGACTGTCCCGAAATACGCCCTGACAGTACTCCCAACTCAGGCACTGACACTGTCCCTAACTATGGCCCTGACACTACTCCCAAACTAGGCACTGACATTGTCCCTAACTAAGGCCCTGACATTACTCTCAAGTCAGGCACTAACACTGTCCCTAACTAAGGACTTGACACTCCTCTTAACTCAGGCCCTGGCACAGTCCCTAACAAAGGCCTGCCACTTCCCCCAACTCTGGCACTGAGAGTGTCCCTAACTACGGCCATCACACTACTCCTAACTCAGGCACTGATGCTATCCCTAACTAAGGCTCTGACACTACTCCCAACACAGGCATTGACACTGTCCCTAACTAAGGCCCTCACACTACTACTTACTTAGGCACTGACACGCTACCTAACTAAGGCCCTGAGACTACTTCTACCTCAGACCCTGACACTGTCCCTAACGAAGGGCCTGATACTACTCCCAACACAGGCACTGACACTCTCCCTAACTAAGGCCTTGACACTACTTTTAACTCATGCCCTGATGCTGTCCCAAAAAAGACCCTGAGACTATTCCCAACTCAGGCACTGACACTCTCCCTAACTAAGACCCTGACACTACTCCCATCTCAGCCACTGACACTGTCCCTAATGCCCTGACACTACTTCCAACTCAGGCACTGACACTGTCCCTAACTAGGCCCTGACACTACTCCCAACTCAGGCACTGACACTGTCACTAACTAAGGCCCTGACATAACTGCCAACTCCGGCACTGACACTTTCTCTCACTACGGCCCTGAAACTACTCACAACTCAGGCCCTGACACTGTTCCTAACTACCGGTCTCAGACTACTCCTAACTTAGGCCCTGACACTATTCCTAACACAGTCCCTGACACTGTCCCTAACTAAGGTCCTGAGACTATTCCTAACTCAGACCCTGACACTGTCCATAACTTAGGCCATGTCACTACTCCCAACTCAGGCACTGACGCTGTTCCTAACTAAGGGTCTGACACTACTCCAAACTGAGACACTGACACTCTTCCAAATTAAGGCCTTGACACTACTCTTAACTCAGGCCCTGACACTGTCCATAATAAACACCCTGACAAAAATCCCAACTTAGGCACTGACAATGTCCGTAACTAAGGCCCTGACGCTATTCCCATCTCAGCCACTGACACTGTCCCTAACTATGGCCCTGACACTACTCCCAATGCAAGCACTGGCGCTGTCCCTAACTAAGGCATTGGCACTACTCCCAACTCGCCCTGGCGCTGTCCCTAACTAAGGCTTGGACACTATTCCCAATTCAGGCAATGACAGTGTCCCTAACTGAGGCAATGATACTACTCCCAACTCAAGCACTAAGGCTCTGGATCATTGTGATGACCAGCGCCATGGAGCATTGTGATGACAAGGGCGTGGAGCATTGTGATGACAGTGGTCATGGAACATTGTGACGATAAGGGCATGGAGCCGAGTTAGGGACAGTCTAGCGGCCTTGGGACTAAATTCAGTGCCTGAATTAGGCACAGCATAAGGTCTTTAGTTAGCATACGAGGTAGGACATTAGCTCGGGACAGGGTTAGGGTAAAGGCTTGGAATCGTGTCAGCAAATGACCTAAGGATAGTGTGAAGACCTTTGTTACTGAGACTCTCAGGGACTTCTTCAGAAGCAGTGTTAGGGCTTCAGGTAGGGACAGCATCAGGGCCTGACTTAGGGAGAGCGACAGGGCCTGAGTGAGGCCTAATGTCAGGCCCTTAGCTGGGGACACTGTCAGGGAATGACTTAGGAGCAGCATCAGTGCCTTTGTTGGATCAGCTTTAGGCTCTTAGGTAAAGACATGACCGGAGCCCTAGTTAGTCACAGCGTCAAGGCCTCAGTTAGGGAAAGCTTCAGGGTCTGAGTTACAGACAGCCTCAGGTCTTCACTTAAAGACAGCCACAGGGCTTTCTTAGGGACAGTGTCAGGACCTTGGTTAGAAATGAGTCAGGATATTAGCTCAGGAGAGTGTCAGGATTTTAGTTTTTGCTGGCAGCAGGGCCTCTATTAAGGACAGATTCCGGGCCTTTGTTAGATTCAGTGTCATGGCCTTAGTTAGGAGTAGTCAGGGCCTTAGTTAGGGAGAGCATGAGGGTTTCAGTTCGCATAAGATGCAGGAGATTATCTCGGGACAGAGTCAGGTTCCAGGCCAGAGATAGTGAAAGGAAATGACCAAGGGATAACGAGAAGACCTTAGTTATTGAGAGCATCAGGGCCTTAGTTAGCAGAAGCGTGAGCGCCTTATTCAGGACCAGCGCCAGGGCTTGATGTATGGACAGCATCAGAGCCTAAGTAAGGTACAGCAACAGGGCCTAAGTGAGGCCTATCTTTAGGGCCTGAGTAAGGGACAGTATCAGGGCATGACTTAGGAGCAGCATAAAGGCCTCTGTAGGATCAGCATTAGGGTCTTCGTTAAAGCTATTATCAGGGCCTCCGTTAGGGATAGCCTCAAGGCCTCACTTAGGGACAGCGTCAGGGCTTACTTTGGGAAAGTTTCAGGACCTTGGTAAGACATGGGTCAGGCTATTAGCTCAGGATAATATCAGGTGTTCAGATATTGACGGCAGCAGGGCCTTAGTTAGAGGCAGTGTCAGGGCCTAAGTTAGGACTAGCATCAGAGCCTTTGTTAGGTACGGTGTCAGTGACTGAGTTAGGTGTAGTGTCAGAGCCTTAGTTAGGGACAGTGTCAGGGCCTGCATTAGGACGAGCCTCCAGGCCTCAGTTAGGGACAGGTTCACGGCCTCGGACCTAAATTCAGGGCCTCATTTAGGGAGAGAATCAGGGATTTAGCTAGCATAAGGGGATCTACAGCTGAAAGCAACCTGAACACCACCACAAGCAGATGCAGAAGTGAACCATGCACGCTCCTATGAAGGAATATTCCACAGCAGTTGAGTACATGTTGTTTAAAGTTAGTAACACTATAAAAATTATGTTTGGAAGAAAACTATATTCAGAAGATGAAAGAATCTCGTTCTAAAGAATCTCTTTAGCTAATCTCGACATTAGCTAAAGAGAAGGTTAGGTTAAGGTCTAGGGAGAGTGTCAGGAAATGACCTAGGGATAGTGTCAAGACCTTAGTTACTTAGCACATCAGGACCTAATTTAGGAGCAGTGAGTGTCAGGGCTTCGGGTAGGAACAGCGTCAGAGCCTGACTTAGGGAGTGGGACAGGGCCTGAGTGAGGCCTAGCGTCAGGGCCTTAGCTAGAGACAGTGTCAAGGCATGACTTAGGAGCAGCCTAAGAGCCATGGTAGGATCAGCCTCAGGGGCTATGTTAAAGATATTATCAGGGCCTCTGTTAGGGACAGCCTCAAGGCCTCACTGCGAGACAGCACCACGGCTTCCTTAGGGACAGTTTCAGGACCTTGGTAAGAGATGGGTCAAGAAATTAGCTCAGGATAGTGTCAGGACTTTAGCTATTGACGGCAGCAGGGCCTTAGTTAGGGACAGTGTCAGGCCCTGAATTAGGACGAACATCGAGGCCTTAGGTACGGACAGGGTCACAGCCTCGAGAGTAATTTTAGGCCCTTAGTTAAGGACAGCAGCAGGGCTGTAGTTAGCATAAGAGGCACGACATTTGCTAGGGACAGGCTCAGGTTATGGTCTAGGGAGAGTGTCAGGAAAGGACCTAAGCATAGTGTCAAAACCTTAGTTACTGAGAGTATCAGATCCTTATTTAGAACCAGTGTCAGGGCTTGAGGTAGGGACAGCATCAGAGCCTGACTTAGGCAGAGCGACAGGGCCTGAGTGAGGCCTAGCGTCAGGCCCTTAGCTGAGGACACTGTCAGGGCATGACTTAGGAACAGAATCAGCGCCTCTGTTGGATCAGCCTTAGGGTCTTTGTTACAGATATGATCAGGGCCTGACTTAGTCACAGCTTCAAGGCCTCACTTAGGGAAAGCTTCAGGGCCTGAGTTAGGGACAGCCTCAGTTCTTAACATAGGGACAGCGACAGGGCTTTCTTAGGGACAGTGTCAGGACCTTGGTTAGAAATATGTCAGGATATTAACTCAGGCTAGTGTCCAGTTTTTAGTTATTGCTGACAGCAGGGCCTATATTAGGGGCAAATTCTGAGCCTTACTTCGAGACAGTGTCAGGGCCTGAGTTAGGACTAGCATCAGAGCCCTTGTAAAGTACAGTGTCAGGGACTGAGTTAGGTGTAGTGTCAGGGCTTTAGTTAGGGACAGTGTCAGCGCCTCAGTTAGGATGAGCCTCCAACCTCAGTTAGGGACAGCTTGACGGCCTCGGGACTAATTTCAGGCTCTTAGTTCGAGACAGCATCAGGGATTTAGTTAGCATAAGAGGCTCGACAATAGCTAAAGACAAGTTTAGGTTAAGATCTAGGGATAGTGTCAGGAAATGACCTAGGGAGAGTGGCAAGACCATAGCTAATTAGAGCATCAGTGCCTAATTTAGGCCCAGTGTCAGGGCTTCAGGTAGGGACAGAGTCTTAGCCTGACTTAGGGAGAGCGACAGGGCCTGAGTGATGCCTAGAGTCAGGGCCTTAGCTACGGACAGCGTCAGGGCATGACATAGGATCAACATAAGGGTCTCTGTAAGATCAGCATTAGAGTTTCGTTCAAGACATTATCAGGACCTCTGTGAGGGACAGCCTCAGGGCCTCACTTAGGGACAGTGTCAGGGCTAACTTTGGGAGAGTTTCAGGACCTTGGTAAGACATGGGTCAGGGTATTAGCTCAGGATAATGTCAGGACTTTAGATATTGATGGTAGCAGCGCCTACGTTAGGGAAAGTTTCAAGGCGTTAGTTAGGAGTAGCGGGCCTCTGATAGGTCCAGTGTCAAATCCTCAGTTAGCAATAGTGTTAGGGCCTTAGTTAGGGACAGTGTCAGGGCCGGATGTAGGGCGAGCATCTAGGCCTTCGTTCGGGACAGGTTCATGGTCTTGGGACTAAATTCCGTGCCTGAGGTAGGCACAGCCTAAGGGCTTCAGTTAGCATAAGAGGCAGGACATTAGCTAGTGACCGTGTCAGTTTAACATCTAGGGAAAGTGTCAGGAAATGACCTAAGGATAGTGTGAAGACCTTTGTTACGGAGACTCTCAGGGCCTTATTCAGAAGCAGTGTTAGGGCTTCAGGTAGGGACAGCATCAGAGCCTGACTTAGGGAGAGCGATAGGGTCTGAGTGAGGCCTAGCATCAGACACTTAGTGGGGGACACTATCGGGGCATGACTTAGGAGCAGCATCAGGGCCTCTGTTGGATCAGCCTTAGGGTCTTAGTTAAAGTCATGATCAGGGTCTGAGTTAGTCACAGCATCAAGGCCTGAGTTAGTTACGGAAAGCTTCAGGGCCTCACTTAGGGACAGCGTCAGGGCTTACTTTGGGACAGTTTCAGGACCTTGGTAAGACATGGGTCAGGTTATTAGCTCCGGATAATGTCAGGACTTTCGATGTTGATGGCAGCAGGCCTTGGTTAGAGACAGTGTCAGGCCCTGAGTTACGACTAGCATCAGAGACTTTGTTAGATACAATGTATGGGACTGAATTAGGAGTAGAGTCAGGGCCTTAGTTAGTGACAGTGTCAGGGCCTGACTTAGGGAGAGCGACAGGGCCTGAGTGAGGCTTAGCATCAGGCCCTTAGCTGGGCACACTGTCAGGGCATGACTTTGGAGCAGCATCAGCGTCTTTGCTGGATCAGCATTAAGGTCTTCGTTAGGTACATGATCAGGGCCTGAATTAGTCACAGCTTCAAGGCTTCAGTTAAGGAAAGCTTCAGGGCCTGAGTTAGGGACAGCCTCAGGTCTTCACTTAGGGACAGCGTCAGGGCTTACTTTGGGACAGTTTCAGGACCTTGGAAAGACATAGGTCAGGATAGTAGCTCAGGATAATGGCAGGACTTTTGATAGTGATGGCAGCAGGGCCTTAGTTCCAGACGGTTTCAGGGCCTGAGTTAGGCCTCGCATCAGAGACTTTGTTAGGTACAGTGGAAGGGACTGAGTTAGGAGTAGTGTCAGGGCCTTGCTTAGGGACAGTGTCAGGGTCTGATTTAGGTGTACTGTCTGAGACCTAGTTAGGGACAGTGCTAGGGCCTGAGTTAGGATTAGTGTCAAGGCCTTATTGAGGACCAATTTCAGGGCCTTAGTTTGGACTAGCATCAGAGCCATTGTTAGGAATCGTATGAGGGCCTGAGTTAGGCATACTATCAGGGCCTTAGTTAGGGAGAGTTTTAGGGCCTGAGTTACGATTAGTGTCAAGGCCTTATTTAGGACCAATTTTAGGGCTTTAGTTTGGACTAGCAACAAAGCCTTTGTTAGGTAGCATGTCGGGGCCTCAGTTAGGTGTAGTGTCAGGGCCATTGTTAGGGACAGTATCAGGGCCTGACTTAGGAGAAGTTCAGGGCCTTAGCCAGGGAAAGTGTCAGGGCCTTAGTGAGGGACATTATCAGGGCCTGAATTAGCAGTAGTGTCAAAAGTCCTTAGTGAGGAGAGTAAGGAGTAAGTCAGGACTCAGGCCCTGACACTGTTCTTAAATAAGGCCCTGACATTACCTGTAACACAGGTCCTGATCTGATTCCTATCATAGGCGCTGATGTTGGACTTAACTAAGGCCCTGACACTGGTCCTAACTAAAGCTGTGACACTACTCTTAACTCAGGCCCTGACACTGTCCCTAACAAAGCCTCTGACACTACTCCTAAATCAGGCACTGACACTGTCCCTAACTAAGGCCCTGACATACACCTAACTCAGGCCCTGACACTGTCTCTAACTAAGGCCCTGATACTACTCCAAACTCAGCACTGACACTGTCACTAACTAAGGCCCTGACACTATTCATAGCTCACGCCCTAACACCACTCCGAAATCATGCCCTGACAATGTCCCTAACTAAGGCCCTGACACTATTCCTAACTCAGGCGCTGACACAATACTTAAGGAAGGCCCTGACATTACTCCTAACTCAGGCCCTGAAAAGGTCCCTAACTAAGGCCGACACAACTCCTAACTCAGGCACTAACACTGTCCCTAAATAAGGCCCTGAAACTATTCCTAACTGAGGCGCTGATACAATACCTAACGAAGGCAGTGATGCTACTCCTAACTAAGGCCCTGACACTACTCCTATCTCAAGCAATGACACTGTCCCTAAATTAGGCCCTGACTCTACTCCTGACTCAGGCACTGACACTGTCCCTAATTAAGGCCCTGACATAACTGCCAACTCCGGCACTGACACTTTCTCTCACTAAGGCCCTGAAACTACTCACAACTCAGGCCCTGACACTGTTCCTAACTACCGGTCTCAGACTACTCCTAACTTAGGCCCTGACACTACTCCTATCTCAAGCAATGACACTGTCCCTAACTTAGGCCCTGACTCTACTCCTGACTCAGGCACTGACACTGGCCCTACCTTAGGCCCTGACACTACTCCTAACTAAGCAACTGACACTGTCCCTAACTAAGGCCCGGATACTACTTCCACCTCAGGCACTGACACTCTCCCTAAGTAAGCCCTGACATTACTCCCAATTCCGGCATTGACACTTTCGCTTACTAAGGCCCTGAAACTACTCACAACTCAGGCCCTTACACTGTTACTAACTACCGGTCTCAGACTACTCCTAACTCAGGCCCTGGCACTGTCCGTAACTTAGGCTCTGGCACTATTCCTAACTAAGACACTGACGCTGTCCCTTAACTAAGGGTCTGACACTCCTCCCAACTCAGACAGTGACACTCTATCAATTTAAGGCCTTGACACTACTCTTAACTCAGGCCCTGACACAGTCCATAATAAAGACCCTGAAACTAATCCCAACTCAGGCCCTGGCACTGTCCGTAACTAAGGGCCTGACACTACTTCCATCTCAGCAACTGACACCATCCCTAACTATGGCCCTGACACTATTCCCAACTCAGGCACTGACACTGTCACTAAATAAGGCCATTACACTTCTCTTAACTCAACAACTGGCACTCTCCGTAACTAAGGCTTTGACACAATACTTAACTCATGCCCTGACACTGTCCTTAACTAAGACCCTGAGAGTACTCCCAACTCAGTCACTGACACTGTTCCTAACTACGGCCCAGAGACTACTCCCAATTCAGGCCCTGACACTGTCCCTAACTAAGGCACTGATATGACTCCCAACTCAGGCACTGACACTGTCCCTAACTAAGGCCCTGACACTACTCCCAACTCAGGCACTGACACTGTCCCTAACTAAGGCCCTGACACGACTCCCATCTCAGCCACTGACACTGTCCCTAAGGCCCTGACACTACCTCCAACTCAGGCACTGACACTATCCCTAACTACAGCCCTGACACTTCTCCTAACTCAGGCACTTACTAATGTCCTGACACAACTCCCAACTCAGGCACTGACATTGTTCCTAACAAAGGCCCTGACACTAATCCCAACATAGGCACTGAGACTGTCCCGAAATACGCCCTGACAGTACTCCCAACTCAGGCACTGACACTGTCCCTAACTAAGGCCCTGACACTACTCCCAAACTAGGCACTGACATTGTCCCTAACTAAGGCCCTGACATTACTCTCAAGTCAGGCACTAACACTGTCCCTAACTAAGGACTTGACACTCCTCTTAACTCAGGCCCTGGCACAGTCCCTAACAAAGGCCTGCCACTTCCCCCAACTCTGGCACTGAGAGTGTCCCTAACTACGGCCATCACACTACTCCTAACTCAGGCACTGATGCTATCCCTAACTAAGGCTCTGACACTACTCCCAACACAGGCATTGACACTGTCCCTAACTAAGGCCCTCACACTACTACTTACTTAGGCACTGACACGCTACCTAACTAAGGCCCTGAGACTACTTCTACCTCAGACCCTGACACTGTCCCTAACGAAGGGCCTGATACTACTCCCAACACAGGCACTGACACTCTCCCTAACTAAGGCCTTGACACTACTTTTAACTCATGCCCTGAAGCTGTCCCAAAAGAGACCCTGAGACTATTCCCAACTCAGGCACTGACACTCTCCCTAACTAAGACCCTGACACTACTCCCATCTCAGCCACTGACACTGTCCCTAATGCCCTGACACTACTTCCAACTCAGGCACTGACACTGTCCCTAACTAGGCCCTGACACTACTCCCAACTCAGGCACTGACACTGTCACTAACTAAGGCCCTGACATAACTGCCAACTCCGGCACTGACACTTTCTCTCACTACGGCCCTGAAACTACTCACAACTCAGGCCCTGACACTGTTCCTAACTACCGGTCTCAGACTACTCCTAACTTAGGCCCTGACACTATTCCTAACACAGTCCCTGACACTGTCCCTAACTAAGGTCCTGAGACTATTCCTAACTCAGACCCTGACACTGTCCATAACTTAGGCCATGTCACTACTCCCAACTCAGGCACTGACGCTGTTCCTAACTAAGGGTCTGACACTACTCCAAACTGAGACACTGACACTCTTCCAAATTAAGGCCTTGACACTACTCTTACCTCAGGCCCTGACACTGTCCATAATAAAGACCCTGACAAAAATCCCAACTTAGGCACTGACAATGTCCGTAACTAAGGCCCTGACACTATTCCCATCTCAGCCACTGACACTGTCCCTAACTATGGCCCTGACACTACTCCCAATGCAAGCACTGGCGCTGTCCCTGACTAAGGCATTGGCACTACTCCCAACTCGCCCTGGCGCTGTCCCTAACTAAGGCTCTGACACTACTCCCAATTCAGGCAATGACAGTGTCCCTAACTGAGGCAATGATACTACTCCCAACTCAAGCACTAAGGCTCTGGATCATTGTGATGACCAGCGCCATGGAGCATTGTGATGACAAGGGCGTGGAGCATTGTGATGACAGTGGTCATGGAACATTGTGACGATAAGGGCATGGAGCCGAGTTAGGGACAGTCTAGCGGCCTTGGGACTAAATTCAGTGCCTGAATTAGGCACAGCATAAGGTCTTTAGTTAGCATACGAGGTAGGACATTAGCTCGGGACAGGGTTAGGGTAAAGGCTTGGAATCGTGTCAGCAAATGACCTAAGGATAGTGTGAAGACCTTTGTTACTGAGACTCTCAGGGACTTCTTCAGAAGCAGTGTTAGGGCTTCAGGTAGGGACAGCATCAGGGCCTGACTTAGGGAGAGCGACAGGGCCTGAGTGAGGCCTAATGTCAGGCCCTTAGCTGGGGACACTGTCAGGGAATGACTTAGGAGCAGCATCAGTGCCTTTGTTGGATCAGCTTTAGGCTCTTAGGTAAAGACATGACCGGAGCCCTAGTTAGTCACAGCGTCAAGGCCTCAGTTAGGGAAAGCTTCAGGGTCTGAGTTACAGACAGCCTCAGGTCTTCACTTAAAGACAGCCACAGGGCTTTCTTAGGGACAGTGTCAGGACCTTGGTTAGAAATGAGTCAGGATATTAGCTCAGGAGAGTGTCAGGATTTTAGTTTTTGCTGGCAGCAGGGCCTCTATTAAGGACAGATTCCGGGCCTTTGTTAGATTCAGTGTCATGGCCTTAGTTAGGAGTAGTCAGGGCCTTAGTTAGGGAGAGCATGAGGGTTTCAGTTCGCATAAGATGCAGGAGATTATCTCGGGACAGAGTCAGGTTCCAGGCCAGAGATAGTGAAAGGAAATGACCAAGGGATAACGAGAAGACCTTAGTTATTGAGAGCATCAGGGCCTTAGTTAGCAGCAGCGTGAGCACCTTAATCAGGACCAGCGCCAGGGCTTGATGTATGGGCAGCATCAGAGCCTAAGTAAGGTACAGCAACAGGGCCTAAGTGAGGCCTATCTTTAGGGCCTGAGTAAGGGACAGTATCAGGGCATGACTTAGGAGCAGCATAAAGGCCTCTGTAGGATCAGCATTAGGGTCTTCGTTAAAGCTATTATCAGGGCCTCCGTTAGGGATAGCCTCAAGGCCTCACTTAGGGACAGCGTCAGGGCTTACTTTGGGAAAGTTTCAGGACCTTGGTAAGACATGGGTCAGGCTATTAGCTCAGGATAATATCAGGTGTTCAGATATTGACGGCAGCAGGGCCTTAGTTAGAGGCAGTGTCAAGGCCTAAGTTAGGACTAGCATCAGAGCCTTTGTTAGGTACAGTGTCAGTGACTGAGTTAGGTGTAGTGTCAGAGCCTTAGTTAGGGACAGTGTCAGGGCCTGCATTAGGACGAGCCTCCAGGCCTCAGTTAGGGACAGGTTCACGGCCTCGGACCTAAATTCAGGGCCTCATTTAGGGACAGAATCAGGGATTTAGCTAGCATAAGGGGATCTACAGCTGAAAGCAACCTGAACACCACCACAAGCAGATGCAGAAGTGAACCATGCACGCTCCTATGAAGGAAGATTCCACAGCAGTTGAGTACATTTTGTTTAAAGTTAGTAACACTATAAAAATTATGTTTGGAAGAAAACTATATTCAGAAGATGAAAGAATCTCGTTCTAAAGAATCTCTTTAGCTAATCTCGACATTAGCTAAAGAGAAGGTTAGGTTAAGGTCTAGGGAGAGTGTCAGGAAATGACCTAGGGATAGTGTCAAGACCTTAGTTACTTAGCACATCAGGACCTAATTTAGGAGCAGTGAGTGTCACGGCTTCGGGTAGGAACAGGGTCAGAGCCTGACTTAGGGAGTGGGACAGGGCCTGAGTGAGGCCTAGCGTCAGGGCCTTAGCTAGAGACAGTGTCAAGGCATGACTTAGGAGCAGCCTGAGAGCCATGGTAGGATCAGCCTCAGGGGCTATGTTAAAGATATTATCAGGGCCTCTGTTAGGGACAGCCTCAAGGCCTCACTTCGAGACAGCATCAGGGCTTCCTTAGGGACAGTTTCAGGACCTTGGTAAGAGATGGGTCAAGAAATTAGCTCAGGATAGTGTCAGGACTTTAGCTATTGACGGCAGCAGGGCCTTAGTTAGGGACAGTGTCAGGCCCTGAATTAGGACGAACATCGAGGCCTTAGGTACGGACAGGGTCACAGCCTCGAGAGTAATTTTAGGCCCTTAGTTAAGGACAGCAGCAGGGCTGTAGTTAGCATAAGAGGCACGACATTTGCTAGGGACAGGCTCAGGTTATGGTCTAGGGAGAGTGTCAGGAAAGGACCTAAGCATAGTGTCAAAACCTTAGTTACTGAGAGTATCAGATCCTTATTTAGAACCAGTGTCAGGGCTTCAGGTAGGGACAGCATCAGAGCCTGACTTAGGCAGAGCGACAGGGCCTGAGTGAGGCCTAGCGTCAGGCCCTTAGCTGAGGACACTGTCAGGGCATGACTTAGGAACAGAATCAGCGCCTCTGTTGGATCAGCCTTAGCGTCTTTGTTACAGATATGATCAGGGCCTGACTTAGTCACAGCTTCAAGGCCTCAGTTAGGGAAAGCTTCAGGGCCTGAGTTAGGGACAGCCTCAGTTCTTAACATAGGGACAGCGACAGGGCTTTCTTAGGGACAGTGTCAGGACCTTGGTTAGAAATATGTCAGGATATTAACTCAGGCTAGTGTCCAGTTTTTAGTTATTGCTGACAGCAGGGCCTATATTAGGGGCAAATTCTGAGCCTTACTTCGAGACAGTGTCAGGGCCTGAGTTAGGACTAGCATCAGAGCCCTTGTAAAGTACAGTATCAGGGACTGAGTTAAGTGTAGTGTCAGGGCTTTAGTTAGGGACAGTGTCAGCGCCTCAGTTTGGATGAGCCTCCAACCTCAGTTAGGGACAGCTTGACGGCCTCGGGACTAATTTCAGGCTCTTAGTTCGAGACAGCATCAGGGATTTAGTTAGCATAAGAGGCTCGACAATAGCTAAAGACAAGTTTAGGTTAAGATCTAGGGATAGTGTCAGGAAATGACCTAGGGAGAGTGGCAAGACCATAGCTAATTAGAGCATCAGTGCCTAATTTAGGCCCAGTGTCAGGGCTTCAGGTAGGGACAGAGTCTTAGCCTGACTTAGGGAGAGCGACAGGGCCTGAGTGATGCCTAGAGTCAGGGCCTTAGCTACGGACAGCGTCAGGGCATGACATAGGATCAACATAAGGGTCTCTGTAAGATCAGCATTAGAGTTTCGTTCAAGACATTATCAGGACCTCTGTGAGGGACAGCCTCAGGGCCTCACTTAGGGACAGTGTCAGGGCTAACTTTGGGAGAGTTTCAGGACCTTGGTAAGACATGGGTCAAGGTATTAGCTCAGGATAATGTCAGGACTTTAGATATTGATGGTAGCAGCGCCTACGTTAGGGAAAGTTTCAAGGCGTTAGTTAGGAGTAGCGGGCCTCTGATAGGTCCAGTGTCAGATCCTCAGTTAGCAATAGTGTTAGGGCCTTAGTTAGGGACAGTGTCAGGGCCGGATGTAGGGCGAGCATCTAGGCCTTCGTTCGGGACAGGTTCATGGTCTTGGGACTAAATTCCGTGCCTGAGGTAGGCACAGCCTAAGGGCTTCAGTTAGCATAAGAGGCAGGACATTAGCTAGTGACCGTGTCAGTTTAACATCTAGGGAAAATGTCAGGAAATGACCTACGGATAGTGTGAAGACCTTTGTTACGGAGACTCTCAGGGCCTTATTCAGAACCAGTGTTAGGGGTTCAGGTAGGGACAGCATCAGAGCCTGACTTAGGGAGAGCGATAGGGTCTGAGTGAGGCCTAGCATCAGACACTTAGTGGGGGACACTATCGGGGCATGACTTAGGAGCAGCATCAGGGCCTCTGTTGGATCAGCCTTAGGGTCTTAGTTAAAGTCATGATCAGGGTCTGAGTTAGTCACAGCATCAAGGCCTGAGTTAGTTACGGAAAGCTTCAGGGCCTCACTTAGGGACAGCGTCAGGGCTTACTTTGGGACAGTTTCAGGACCTTGGTAAGACATGGGTCAGGTTATTAGCTCCGGATAATGTCAGGACTTTCGATGTTGATGGCAGCAGGCCTTGGTTAGAGACAGTGTCAGGCCCTGAGTTACGACTAGCATCAGAGCCTTTGTTAGATACAATGTACGGGACTGAATTAGGAGTAGAGTCAGGGCCTTAGTTAGTGACAGTGTCAGGGCCTGACTTAGGGAGAGCGACAGGGCCTGAGTGAGGCTTAGCATCAGGCCCTTGGCTGGGCACACTGTCAGGGCATGACTTTGGAGCAGCATCAGCGTCTTTGCTGGATCAGCATTAAGGTCTTCGTTAGGTACATGATCAGGGCCTGAATTAGTCACAGCTTCAAGGCTTCAGTTAAGGAAAGCTTCAGGGCCTGAGTTAGGGACAGACTCAGGTCTTCACTTAGGGACAGCGTCAGGGCTTACTTTGGGACAGTTTCAGGACCTTGGAAAGACATAGGTCAGGATAGTAGCTCAGGATAATGGCAGGACTTTTGATAGTGATGGCAGCAGGGCCTTAGTTACAGACGGTTTCAGGGCCTGAGTTAGGCCGAGCATCAGAGACTTTGTTAGGTACAGTGGAAGGGACTGAGTTAGGAGTAGTGTCAGGGCCTTGCTTAGAGACAGTGTCAGGGTCTGATTTAGGTGTACTGTCTGAGACCTAGTTAGGGACAGTGCTAGGGCCTGAGTTAGGATTAGTGTCAAGGCCGTATTTAGGACCAATTTTAGGGCTTTAGTTTGGACTAGCAACAAAGCCTTTGTTAGGTATCATGTCGGGGCCTCAGTTAGGTGTAGTGTCAGGGCCATTGTTAGGGACAGTATCAGGGCCTGACTTAGGAGAAGTTCAGGGCCTTAGCCAGGGAAAGTGTCAGGGCCTTAGTTAGGGACATTATCAGGGCCTGAATTAGCAGTAGTGTCAAAAGTCCTTAGTGAGGGGAGTAAGGAGTAAGTCAGGACTCAGGCCCTGACACTGTTCTTAAATAAGGCCCTGACATTACCTGTAACACAGGTCCTGATCTGATTCCTATCATAGGCGCTGATGTTGGACTTAACTAAGGCCCTGAGACAACTTCTATCTCAGACCCTGACACTGTCCCTAACGAAGGGCCTGATACTACTCCCAACACAGGCACTGACACTCTTCCTAACTAAGGCCTTGACACTACGTTTAACTCATGCCCTGATGCTTTCCCAAAAAACACCCTGAGACTATTCCCAACTCAGGCACTGACACTCTCCCTAACTAAGACCCTGACACTACTCCCATCTCAGCCACTGACACTGTCCCTAATGCCCTGACACTACTTCCAACTCAGGCACTGACACTGTCCCTAACTAGGCCCTGACACTATTCCCAACTCAGGCACTGACACTGTCCCTAATTAAGGCCCTGACATAACTGCCAACTCCGGCACTGACACTTTCTCTCACTAAGGCCCTGAAACTACTCACAACTCAGGCCCTGACACTGTTCCTAACTACCGGTCTCAGACTACTCCTAACTTAGGCCTTGACACTATTCCTAACACAGTCCCTGACACTGTCCCTAACTAAGGTCCTGAGACTATTCCTAACTCAGACCCTGACACTGTCCATAACTTAGGCCATGTCACTACTCCCAACTCAGGCACTGACGCTGTTCCTAACTAAGGGTCTGGCAGTACTCCAAACTGAGACACTGACACTCTTCCAAATTAAGGCCTTGACACTGCTCTTACCTCAGGCCTTGACACTGTCCATAATAAAGACCCTGACAAAAATCCCAACTTAGGCACTGACAATGTCCGTAACTAAGGCCCTGACACTATTCCCATCTCAGCCACTGACACTGTCCCTAACTATGGCCCTGACACTACTCCCAATGCAAGCACTGGCGCTGTCCCTAACTAAGGCACTGGCACTACTCCCAACTCGCCCTGGTTCTGTCCCTAACTAAGGCTTGGACACTATTCCCAATTCAGGCAATGACAGTGTCCCTAACTGAGGCAATGATACTACTCCCAACTCAAGCACTAAGGCTCTGGATCATTGTGATGACCAGCGCCATGGAGCATTGTGATGACAAGGGTCATGGAGAATTCTGATGACGGGTCCTGGAGCATTGTGGTGACATGGGCCATGGAGCATTTTGATTACAGGGGTCATGGGGCATTGTGATGAAAGTGGTCATGGAGCATTGTGATGAAAGTGGTCATGGAACATTGTGATAAAAGTGGTCATGTAGCATTGTGATGAAAAGTGCTATGGAGCATTGGGATGACAGGGGTCATGGAGCATTGTGATGACAAATGCGTGGAGATTTGTGATGACAAGGACCATGGAGCATTGTGATTATAAGGAGCATGAAGCATTGTGATGACAGGGGCCATGGAGCATTTTAATGACAAGGGACATGGAGCATTGTGATGACAGAGGTCATGGAGCATTGTGGTGACCAGAGGCATGGAGCATTGTGAAGAAAGGGGTACTGTAACATTGTAATGAAGGGGTCAAGGAGCATTTTGATGACAAGGATCATGGAGCATTGTGATGACAAGGGCCATGGAGCATTGTGATGACAGGGCTCATGTGGCATTATGATGACAGTGGTCATGGAGCAATGTGATGAACGTTGTCATGGAGCACTGTGATTACAGGGGCCATGTAGAATTGTGATGACAAAGGCCAGGGAACATTGTGATGACAGGGGTCATGGAGCATTGTGATGAAAACGGACCTGGAGCATTGTGATGAAAGGGGTCATGGCTCATTGTGATGACAGGGGGCCTGGAACATTGTGATGACAGGGGTCACGGGGCATTGTGATGACAAGGGCCATGGAACATTTTGATGACAGTGGTCATATGGCATTTTGAATGACAGGGGCCATGAAGCATTGTGATGACAAGAGTCATGGAGACTTGTGATGACAGGGGGCATGGAGCTTTGTGATTTCACAGGCATGTAGCATTTTAGACAAGGGTCATGGAGCATTGTGATGAAAGGGGTCATGGAGCATTGTGATGATAAGGGCATGGAGCATTGTGATGACAATGCCATGTAGCATTGCGATGACAAAGGTCATGGAGCATTGTGATGACAGGGGTTATGGAGCATTGTGATGACAAGGGCGTGGAGCATTGTGATGACAGTGGTCATGGAACATTGTGACGATAAGGGCATCGAGCCGAGTTAGGGACAGTCTAGCGGCCTTGGGACTAAATTCAGTGCCTGAATTAGGCACAGCATAAGGTCTTTAGTTAGCATACGAGGTAGGACATTAGCTCGGGACAGGGTTAGGGTAAAGGCTTGGAATCGTGTCAGCAAATGACCTAAGGATAGTGTGAAGACCTTTGTTACTGAGACTCTCAGGGACTTCTTCAGAAGCAGTGTTAGGGCTTCAGGTAGGGACAGCATCAGGGCCTGACTTAGGGAGAGCGACAGGGCCTGAGTGAGGCCTAATGTCAGGCCCTTAGCTGGGGACACTGTCAGGGAATGACTTAGGAGCAGCATCAGTGCCTTTGTTGGATCAGCTTTAGGCTCTTAGGTAAAGACATGACCGGAGCCCTAGTTAGTCACAGCGTCAAGGCCTCAGTTAGGGAAAGCTTCAGGGTCTGAGTTACAGACAGCCTCAGGTCTTCACTTAAAGACAGCCACAGGGCTTTCTTAGGGACAGTGTCAGGACCTTGGTTAGAAATGAGTCAGGATATTAGCTCAGGAGAGTGTCAGGATTTTAGTTTTTGCTGGCAGCAGGGCCTCTATTAAGGACAGATTCCGGGCCTTTGTTAGATTCAGTGTCATGGCCTTAGTTAGGAGTAGTCAGGGCCTTAGTTAGGGAGAGCATGAGGGTTTCAGTTCGCATAAGATGCAGGAGATTATCTCGGGACAGAGTCAGGTTCCAGGCCAGAGATAGTGAAAGGAAATGACCAAGGGATAACGAGAAGACCTTAGTTATTGAGAGCATCAGGGCCTTAGTTAGCAGAAGCGTGAGCGCCTTATTCAGGACCAGCGCCAGGGCTTGATGTATGGACAGCATCAGAGCCTAAGTAAGGTACAGCAACAGGGCCTAAGTGAGGCCTATCTTTAGGGCCTGAATAAGGGACAGTATCAGGGCATGACTTAGGAGCAGCATACAGGCCTCTGTAGGATCAGCATTAGGGTCTTCGTTAAAGCTATTATCAGGGCCTCCGTTAGGGATAGCCTCAAGGCCTCACTTAGGGAGAGCGTCAGGGCTTACTTTGGGAAAGTTTCAGGACCTTGGTAAGACATGGGTCAGGCTATTAGCTCAGGATAATATCAGGTGTTCAGATATTGACGGCAGCAGGGCCTTAGTTAGAGGCAGTGTCAGGGCCTAAGTTAGGACTAGCATCAGAGCCTTTGTTAGGTACAGTGTCAGTGACTGAGTTAGGTGTAGTGTCAGAGCCTTAGTTAGGGACAGTGTCAGGGCCTGCATTAGGACGAGCCTCCAGGCCTCAGTTAGGAAGAGGTTCACGGCCTCGGACCTAAATTCAGGGCCTCATTTAGGGACAGAATCAGGGATTTAGCTAGCATAAGGGGATCTACAGCTGAAAGCAACCTGAACACCACCACAAGCAGATGCAGAAGTGAACCATGCACGCTCCTATGAAGGAAGATTCCACAGCAGTTGAGTACATTTTGTTTAAAGTTAGTAACACTATAAAAATTATGTTTGGAAGAAAACTATATTCAGAAGATGAAAGAATCTCGTTCTAAAGAATCTCTTTATCTAATCTCGACATTAGCTAAAGAGAAGGTTAGGTTAAGGTCTAGGGAGAGTGTCAGGAAATGACCTAGGGATAGTGTCAAGACCTTAGTTACTTAGCACATCAGGACCTAATTTAGGAGCAGTGAGTGTCAGGGCTTCGGGTAGGAACAGCGTCAGAGCCTGACTTAGGGAGTGGGACAGGGCCTGAGTGAGGCCTAGCGTCAGGGCCTTAGCTAGAGACAGTGTCAAGGCATGACTTAGGAGCAGCTTAAGAGCCATGGTAGGATCAGCCTCAGGGGCTATGTTAAAGATATTATCAGGGCCTCTGTTAGGGACAGCCTCAAGGCCTCACTGCGAGACAGCATCAGGGCTTCCTTAGGGACAGTTTCAGGACCTTGGTAAGAGATGGGTCAAGAAATTAGCTCAGGATAGTGTCAGGACTTTAGCTATTGACGGCAGCAGGGCCTTAGTTAGGGACAGTGTCAGGCCCTGAATTAGGACGAACATCGAGGCCTTAGGTACGGACAGGGTCACAGCCTCGAGAGTAATTTTAGGCCCTTAGTTAAGGACAGCAGCAGGGCTGTAGTTAGCATAAGAGGCACGACATTTGCTAGGGACAGGCTCAGGTTATGGTCTAGGGAGAGTGTCAGGAAAGGACCTAAGCATAGTGTCAAAACCTTAGTTACTGAGAGTATCAGATCCTTATTTAGAACCAGTGTCAGGGCTTCAGGTAGGGACAGCATCAGAGCCTGACTTAGGCAGAGCGACAGGGCCTGAGTGAGGCCTAGCGTCAGGCCCTTAGCTGAGGACACTGTCAGGGCATGACTTAGGAACAGAATCAGCGCCTCTGTTGGATCAGCCTTAGCGTCTTTGTTACAGATATGATCAGGGCCTGACTTAGTCACAGCTTCAAGGCCTCAGTTAGGGAAAGCTTCAGGGCCTGAGTTAGGGACAGCCTCAGTTCTTAACATAGGGACAGCGACAGGGCTTTCTTAGGGACAGTGTCAGGACCTTGGTTAGAAATATGTCAGGATATTAACTCAGGCTAGTGTCCAGTTTTTAGTTATTGCTGACAGCAGGGCCTATATTAGGGGCAAATTCTGAGCCTTACTTCGAGACAGTGTCAGGGCCTGAGTTAGGACTAGCATCAGAGCCCTTGTAAAGTACAGTGTCAGGGACTGAGTTAGGTGTAGTGTCAGGGCTTTAGTTAGGGACAGTGTCAGCGCCTCAGTTAGGATGAGCCTCCAACCTCAGTTAGGGACAGCTTGACGGCCTCGGGACTAATTTCAGGCTCTTAGTTCGAGACAGCATCAGGGATTTAGTTAGCATAAGAGGCTCGACAATAGCTAAAGACAAGTTTAGGTTAAGATCTAGGGATAGTGTCAGGAAATGACCTAGGGAGAGTGGCAAGACCATAGCTAATTAGAGCATCAGTGCCTAATTTAGGCCCAGTGTCAGGGCTTCAGGTAGGGACAGAGTCTTAGCCTGACTTAGGGAGAGCGACAGGGCCTGAGTGATGCCTAGAGTCAGGGCCTTAGCTACGGACAGCGTCAGGGCATGACATAGGATCAACATAAGGGTCTCTGTAAGATCAGCATTAGAGTTTCGTTCAAGACATTATCAGGACCTCTGTGAGGGACAGCCTCAGGGCCTCACTTAGGGACAGTGTCAGGGCTAACTTTGGGAGAGTTTCAGGACCTTGGTAAGACATGGGTCAGGGTATTAGCTCAGGATAATGTCAGGACTTTAGATATTGATGGTAGCAGCGCCTACGTTAGGGAAAGTTTCAAGGCGTTAGTTAGGAGTAGCGGGCCTCTGATAGGTCCAGTGTCAGATCCTCAGTTAGCAATAGTGTTAGGGCCTTAGTTAGGGACAGTGTCAGGGCCGGATGTAGGGCGAGCATCTAGGCCTTCGTTCGGGACAGGTTCATGGTCTTGGGACTAAATTCCGTGCCTGAGGTAGGCACAGCCTAAGGGCTTCAGTTAGCATAAGAGGCAGGACATTAGCTAGTGACCGTGTCAGTTTAACATCTAGGGAAAGTGTCAGGAAATGACCTAAGGATAGTGTGAAGACCTTTGTTACGGAGACTCTCAGGGCCTTATTCAGAACCAGTGTTAGGGGTTCAGGTAGGGACAGCATCAGAGCCTGACTTAGGGAGAGCGATAGGGTCTGAGTGAGGCCTAGCATCAGACACTTAGTGGGGGACACTATCGGGGCATGACTTAGGAGCAGCATCAGGGCCTCTGTTGGATCAGCCTTAGGGTCTTAGTTAAAGTCATGATCAGGGTCTGAGTTAGTCACAGCATCAAGGCCTGAGTTAGTTAGGGAAAGCTTCAGGGCCTCACTTAGGGACAGCGTCAGGGCTTACTTTGGGACAGTTTCAGGACCTTGGTAAGACATGGGTCAGGTTATTAGCTCCGGATAATGTCAGGACTTTCGATGTTGATGGCAGCAGGCCTTGGTTAGAGACAGTGTCAGGCCCTGAGTTACGACTAGCATCAGAGCCTTTGTTAGATACAATGTACGGGACTGAATTAGGAGTAGAGTCAGGGCCTTAGTTAGTGACAGTGTCAGGGCCTGACTTAGGGAGAGCGACAGGGCCTGAGTGAGGTTTAGCATCAGGCCCTTGGCTGGGCACACTGTCAGGGCATGACTTTGGAGCAGCATCAGCGACTTTGCTGGATCAGCATTAAGGTCTTCGTTAGGTACATGATCAGGGCCTGAATTAGTCACAGCTTCAAGGCTTCAGTTAAGGAAAGCTTCAGGGCCTGAGTTAGGGACAGCCTCAGGTCTTCACTTAGGGACAGCGTCAGGGCTTACTTTGGGACAGTTTCAGGACCTTGGAAAGACATAGGTCAGGATAGTAGCTCAGGATAATGGAAGGACTTTTGATAGTGATGGCAGCAGGGCCTTAGTTACAGAGGGTTTCAGGGCCTGAGTTAGGCCGAGCATCAGAGACTTTGTTAGGTACAGTGGAAGGGACTGAGTTAGGAGTAGTGTCAGGGCCTTGCTTAGGGACAGTGTCAGGGTCTGATTTAGGTGTACTGTCTGAGACCTAGTTAGGGACAGTGCTAGGGCCTGAGTTAGGATTAGTGTCAAGGCCTTATTGAGGACCAATTTCAGGGCCTTAGTTTGGACTAGCATCAGAGCCATTGTTAGGAATCGTATGAGGGCCTGAGTTAGGCATACTATCAGGGCCTTAGTTAGGGAGAGTTTTAGGGCCTGAGTTACGATTAGTGTCAAGGCCTTATTTAGGACCAATTTTAGGGCTTTAGTTTGGACTAGCAACAAAGCCTTTGTTAGGTAGCATGTCGGGGCCTCAGTTAGGTGTAGTGTCAGGGCCATTGTTAGGGACAGTATCAGGGCCTGACTTAGGAGAAGTTCAGGGCCTTAGCCAGGGAAAGTGTCAGGGCCTTAGTTAGGGACATTATCAGGGCCTGAATTAGCAGTAGTGTCAAAAGTCCTTAGTGAGGAGAGTAAGGAGTAAGTCAGGACTCAGGCCCTGACACTGTTCTTAAATAAGGCCCTGACATTACCTGTAACACAGGTCCTGATCTGATTCCTATCATAGGCGCTGATGTTGGACTTAACTAAGGCCCTGACACTGGTCCTAACTAAAGCTGTGACACTACTCTTAACTCAGGCCCTGACACTGTCCCTAACAAAGCCTCTGACACTACTCCTAAATCAGGCACTGACACTGTCCCTAAGGCCCTGACATACACCTAACTCAGGCCCTGACACTGTCTCTAACTAAGGCCCTGATACTACTCCAAACTCAGCACTGACACTGTCACTAACTAAGGCCCTGACACTATTCATAGCTCACGCCCTAACACAACTCCGAAATCATGCCCTGACAATGTCCCTAAATAAGGCCCTGACACTATTCCTAACTCAGGCGCTGACACAATACTTAAGGAAGGCCCTGACATTACTCCTAACTCAGGCCCTGAAAAGGTCCCTAACTAAGGCCCTGACATACACCTAACTCAGGCCCTGACACTGTCTCTAACTAAGGCCCTGATACTACTCCAAACTCAGCACTGACACTGTCACTAACTAAGGCCCTGACACTATTCATAGCTCACGCCCTAACACAACTCCGAAATCATGCCCTGACAATGTCCCTAACTAAGGCCCTGACACTATTCCTAACTCAGGCGCTGACACAATACTTAAGGAAGGCCCTGACATTACTCCTAACTCAGGCCCTGAAAAGGTCCCTAACTAAGGCCGACACAACTCCTAACTCAGGCACTAACACTGTCCCTAAATAAGGCCCTGAAACTATTCCTAACTGAGGCGCTGATACAATACCTAACGAAGGCACTGATGCTACTCCTAACTAAGGCCCTGACACTACTCCTATCTAAAGCAATGACACTGTCTATGACTTACGCCCTGACTCTACTCCTGACTCAGGCACTGACACTGGCCCTAACTTAGGCCCTGACACTACTCTTAACTAAGCAACTGACACTGTCCCTAACTAAGGTCCTGACACTACTCCCAAACTAGGCACTGACTTTGTCCCTAACTAAGGCCCTGACACTACTCCCAAACTAGGCACTGACTTTGTCCCTAACTAAGGCCCTGACATTACTCTCAAGTCAGGCACTAACACTGTCCCTAACTAAGGACTTGACACTCCTCTTAACTCAGGCCCTGGCACAGTCCCTACAAAGGCCTGCCACCACCCCAACTCTGGCACTGAGAGTGTCCCTAACTACGGCCATCACACTACTCCTAACTCAGGCACTGACGCTGTCCCTAAGTAAGGCCCAGACACTACTCCCAACGCAGGCACTGACGCTGTCCCTAACTAAGGCTCTGACACTACTCCCAACACAGGCATTGACAATGTCCCTAACTAAGGCTCTCACACTACTACTTACTTAGGCACTGACACGCTACCTAAGGCCCTGAGACTACTTCTACCTCAGACCCTGACACTGTCCCTAACGAAGGGCCTGATACTACTCCCAACACAGGCACTGACACTCTTCCTAACTAAGGCCTTGACACTACTTTTAACTCATGCCCTGATGCTTTCCCAAAAAAGACCCTGAGACTATTCCCAACTCAGGCACTGACACTCTCCCTAACTAAGACCCTGACACTACTCCCATCTCAGCCACTGACACTGTCCCTAATGCCCTGACACTACTTCCAACTCAGGCACTGACACTGTCCCTAACTAGGCCCTGACACTACTCCCAACTCAGGCACTGACACTGTCCCTAATTAAGGCCCTGACATAACTCCCAACTCCGGCACTGACACTTTCTCTCACTAAGGCCCTGAAACTACTCACAACTCAGGCCCTGACACTGTTCCTAACTACCGGTCTCAGACTACTCCTAACTTAGGCCCTGACACTATTCCTAACACAGTCCCTGACACTGTCCCTAACTAAGGTCCTGAGACTATTCCTAACTCAGACCCTGACACTGTCCATAACTTAGGCCATGTCACTACTCCCAACTCAGGCACTGACGCTGTTCCTAACTAAGGGTCTGGCACTACTCCAAACTGAGACACTGACACTCTTCCAAATTAAGGCCTTGACACTGCTCTTACCTCAGGCCCTGACACTGTCCATAATAAAGACCCTGACAAAAATCCCAACTTAGGCACTGACAATGTCCGTAACTAAGGCCCTGACACTATTCCCATCTCAGCCACTGACACTGTCCCTAACTATGGCCCTGACACTACTCCCAATGCAAGCACTGGCGCTGTCCCTAACTAAGGCACTGGCACTACTCCCAACTCGCCCTGGTGCTGTCCCTAACTAAGGCTTGGACACTATTCCCAATTCAGGCAATGACAGTGTCCCTAACTGAGGCAATGATACTACTCCCAACTCAAGCACTAAGGCTCTGGATCATTGTGATGACCAGCGCCATGGAGCATTGTGATGACAAGGGTCATGGAGAATTGTGATGACGGGTCCTGGAGCATTGTGGTGACATGGGCCATGGAGCATTTTGATTACAGGGGTCATGGGGCATTGTGATGAAAGTGGTCATGGAGCATTGTGATGAAAGTGGTCATGGAACATTGTGATAAAAGTGGTCATGTAGCATTGTGATGAAAAGTGCTATGGAGCATTGGGATGACAGGGGTCATGGAGCATTGTGATGACAAATGCGTGGAGATTTGTGATGACAAGGACCATGGAGCATTGTGATTATAAGGAGCATGAAGCATTGTGATGACAGGGGCCATGGAGCATTTTAATGACAAGGGACATGGAGCATTGTGATGACAGAGGTCATGGAGCATTGTGGTGACCAGAGGCATGGAGCATTGTGAAGAAAGGGGTACTGTAACATTGTAATGAAGGGGTCAAGGAGCATTTTGATGACAAGGATCATGGAGCATTGTGATGACAAGGGCCATGGAGCATTGTGATGACAGGGCTCATGTGGCATTATGATGACAGTGGTCATGGAGCAATGTGATGAACGTTGTCATGGAGCACTGTGATTACAGGGGCCATGGAGAATTGTGATGACAAAGGCCAGGGAACATTGTGATGACAGGGGTCATGGAGCATTGTGATGAAAACGGACCTGGAGCATTGTGATGAAAGGGGTCATGGCTCATTGTGATGACAGGGGGCCTGGAACATTGTGATGACAGGGGTCACGGGGCATTGTGATGACAAGGGCCATGGAACATTTTGATGACAGTGGTCATATGGCATTTTGAATGACAGGGGCCATGAAGCATTGTGATGACAAGAGTCATGGAGACTTGTGATGACAGGGGGCATGGAGCTTTGTGATTTCACAGGCATGTAGCATTTTAGACAAGGGTCATGGAGCATTGTGATGAAAGGGGTCATGGAGCATTGTGATGATAAGGGCATGGAGCATTGTGATGACAATGGCATGTAGCATTGCGATGACAAAGGTCATGGAGCATTGTGATGACAGGGGTTATGGAGCATTGTGATGACAAGGGCGTGGAGCATTGTGATGACAGTGGTCATGGAACATTGTGACGATAAGGGCATCGAGCCGAGTTAGGGACAGTCTAGCGGCCTTGGGACTAAATTCAGTGCCTGAATTAGGCACAGCATAAGGTCTTTAGTTAGCATACGAGGTAGGACATTAGCTCGGGACAGGGTTAGGGTAAAGGCTTGGAATCGTGTCAGCAAATGACCTAAGGATAGTGTGAAGACCTTTGTTACTGAGACTCTCAGGGACTTCTTCAGAAGCAGTGTTAGGGCTTCAGGTAGGGACAGCATCAGGGCCTGACTTAGGGAGAGCGACAGGGCCTGAGTGAGGCCTAATGTCAGGCCCTTAGCTGGGGACACTGTCAGGGAATGACTTAGGAGCAGCATCAGTGCCTTTGTTGGATCAGCTTTAGGCTCTTAGGTAAAGACATGACCGGAGCCCTAGTTAGTCACAGCGTCAAGGCCTCAGTTAGGGAAAGCTTCAGGGTCTGAGTTACAGACAGCCTCAGGTCTTCACTTAAAGACAGCCACAGGGCTTTCTTAGGGACAGTGTCAGGACCTTGGTTAGAAATGAGTCAGGATATTAGCTCAGGAGAGTGTCAGGATTTTAGTTTTTGCTGGCAGCAGGGCCTCTATTAAGGACAGATTCCGGGCCTTTGTTAGATTCAGTGTCATGGCCTTAGTTAGGAGTAGTCAGGGCCTTAGTTAGGGAGAGCATGAGGGTTTCAGTTCGCATAAGATGCAGGAGATTATCTCGGGACAGAGTCAGGTTCCAGGCCAGAGATAGTGAAAGGAAATGACCAAGGGATAACGAGAAGACCTTAGTTATTGAGAGCATCAGGGCCTTAGTTAGCAGAAGCGTGAGCGCCTTATTCAGGACCAGCGCCAGGGCTTGATGTATGGACAGCATCAGAGCCTAAGTAAGGTACAGCAACAGGGCCTAAGTGAGGCCTATCTTTAGGGCCTGAATAAGGGACAGTATCAGGGCATGACTTAGGAGCAGCATACAGGCCTCTGTAGGATCAGCATTAGGGTCTTCGTTAAAGCTATTATCAGGGCCTCCGTTAGGGATAGCCTCAAGGCCTCACTTAGGGAGAGAGTCAGGGCTTACTTTGGGAAAGTTTCAGGACCTTGGTAAGACATGGGTCAGGCTATTAGCTCAGGATAATATCAGGTGTTCAGATATTGACGGCAGCAGGGCCTTAGTTAGAGGCAGTGTCAGGGCCTAAGTTAGGACTAGCATCAGAGCCTTTGTTAGGTACAGTGTCAGTGACTGAGTTAGGTGTAGTGTCAGAGCCTTAGTTAGGGACAGTGTCAGGGCCTGCATTAGGACGAGCCTCCAGGCCTCAGTTAGGAAGAGGTTCACGGCCTCGGACCTAAATTCAGGGCCTCATTTAGGGACAGAATCAGGGATTTAGCTAGCATAAGGGGATCTACAGCTGAAAGCAACCTGAACACCACCACAAGCAGATGCAGAAGTGAACCATGCACGCTCCTATGAAGGAAGATTCCACAGCAGTTGAGTACATTTTGTTTAAAGTTAGTAACACTATAAAAATTATGTTTGGAAGAAAACTATATTCAGAAGATGAAAGAATCTCGTTCTAAAGAATCTCTTTATCTAATCTCGACATTAGCTAAAGAGAAGGTTAGGTTAAGGTCTAGGGAGAGTGTCAGGAAATGACCTAGGGATAGTGTCAAGACCTTAGTTACTTAGCACATCAGGACCTAATTTAGGAGCAGTGAGTGTCAGGGCTTCGGGTAGGAACAGCGTCAGAGCCTGACTTAGGGAGTGGGACAGGGCCTGAGTGAGGCCTAGCGTCAGGGCCTTAGCTAGAGACAGTGTCAAGGCATGACTTAGGAGCAGCTTAAGAGCCATGGTAGGATCAGCCTCAGGGGCTATGTTAAAGATATTATCAGGGCCTCTGTTAGGGACAGCCTCAAGGCCTCACTTCGAGACAGCATCAGGGCTTCCTTAGGGACAGTTTCAGGACCTTGGTAAGAGATGGGTCAAGAAATTAGCTCAGGATAGTGTCAGGACTTTAGCTATTGACGGCAGCAGGGCCTTAGTTAGGGACAGTGTCAGGCCCTGAATTAGGACGAACATCGAGGCCTTAGGTACGGACAGGGTCACAGCCTCGAGAGTAATTTTAGGCCCTTAGTTAAGGACAGCAGCAGGGCTGTAGTTAGCATAAGAGGCACGACATTTGCTAGGGACAGGCTCAGGTTATGGTCTAGGGAGAGTGTCAGGAAAGGACCTAAGCATAGTGTCAAAACCTTAGTTACTGAGAGTATCAGATCCTTATTTAGAACCAGTGTCAGGGCTTCAGGTAGGGACAGCATCAGAGCCTGACTTAGGCAGAGCGACAGGGCCTGAGTGAGGCCTAGCGTCAGGCCCTTAGCTGAGGACACTGTCAGGGCATGACTTAGGAACAGAATCAGCGCCTCTGTTGGATCAGCCTTAGCGTCTTTGTTACAGATATGATCAGGGCCTGACTTAGTCACAGCTTCAAGGCCTCACTTAGGGAAAGCTTCAGGGCCTGAGTTAGGGACAGCCTCAGTTCTTAACATAGGGACAGCGACAGGGCTTTCTTAGGGACAGTGTCAGGACCTTGGTTAGAAATATGTCAGGATATTAACTCAGGCTAGTGTCCAGTTTTTAGTTATTGCTGACAGCAGGGCCTATATTAGGGGCAAATTCTGAGCCTTACTTCGAGACAGTGTCAGGGCCTGAGTTAGGACTAGCATCAGAGCCCTTGTAAAGTACAGTGTCAGGGACTGAGTTAGGTGTAGTGTCAGGGCTTTAGTTAGGGACAGTGTCAGCGCCTCAGTTAGGATGAGCCTCCAACCTCAGTTAGGGACAGCTTGACGGCCTCGGGACTAATTTCAGGCTCTTAGTTCGAGACAGCATCAGGGATTTAGTTAGCATAAGAGGCTCGACAATAGCTAAAGACAAGTTTAGGTTAAGATCTAGGGATAGTGTCAGGAAATGACCTAGGGAGAGTGGCAAGACCATAGCTAATTAGAGCATCAGTGCCTAATTTAGGCCCAGTGTCAGGGCTTCAGGTAGGGACAGAGTCTTAGCCTGACTTAGGGAGAGCGACAGGGCCTGAGTGATGCCTAGAGTCAGGGCCTTAGCTACGGACAGCGTCAGGGCATGACATAGGATCAACATAAGGGTCTCTGTAAGATCAGCATTAGAGTTTCGTTCAAGACATTATCAGGACCTCTGTGAGGGACAGCCTCAGGGCCTCACTTAGGGACAGTGTCAGGGCTAACTTTGGGAGAGTTTCAGGACCTTGGTAAGACATGGGTCAGGGTATTAGCTCAGGATAATGTCAGGACTTTAGATATTGATGGTAGCAGCGCCTACGTTAGGGAAAGTTTCAAGGCGTTAGTTAGGAGTAGCGGGCCTCTGATAGGTCCAGTGTCAGATCCTCAGTTAGCAATAGTGTTAGGGCCTTAGTTAGGGACAGTGTCAGGGCCGGATGTAGGGCGAGCATCTAGGCCTTCGTTCGGGACAGGTTCATGGTCTTGGGACTAAATTCCGTGCCTGAGGTAGGCACAGCCTAAGGGCTTCAGTTAGCATAAGAGGCAGGACATTAGCTAGTGACCGTGTCAGTTTAACATCTAGGGAAAGTGTCAGGAAATGACCTAAGGATAGTGTGAAGACCTTTGTTACGGAGACTCTCAGGGCCTTATTCAGAACCAGTGTTAGGGGTTCAGGTAGGGACAGCATCAGAGCCTGACTTAGGGAGAGCGATAGGGTCTGAGTGAGGCCTAGCATCAGACACTTAGTGGGGGACACTATCGGGGCATGACTTAGGAGCAGCATCAGGGCCTCTGTTGGATCAGCCTTAGGGTCTTAGTTAAAGTCATGATCAGGGTCTGAGTTAGTCACAGCATCAAGGCCTGAGTTAGTTAGGGAAAGCTTCAGGGCCTCACTTAGGGACAGCGTCAGGGCTTACTTTGGGACAGTTTCAGGACCTTGGTAAGACATGGGTCAGGTTATTAGCTCCGGATAATGTCAGGACTTTCGATGTTGATGGCAGCAGGCCTTGGTTAGAGACAGTGTCAGGCCCTGAGTTACGACTAGCATCAGAGCCTTTGTTAGATACAATGTACGGGACTGAATTAGGAGTAGAGTCAGGGCCTTAGTTAGTGACAGTGTCAGGGCCTGACTTAGGGAGAGCGACAGGGCCTGAGTGAGGTTTAGCATCAGGCCCTTGGCTGGGCACACTGTCAGGGCATGACTTTGGAGCAGCATCAGCGACTTTGCTGGATCAGCATTAAGGTCTTCGTTAGGTACATGATCAGGGCCTGAATTAGTCACAGCTTCAAGGCTTCAGTTAAGGAAAGCTTCAGGGCCTGAGTTAGGGACAGCCTCAGGTCTTCACTTAGGGACAGCGTCAGGGCTTACTTTGGGACAGTTTCAGGACCTTGGAAAGACATAGGTCAGGATAGTAGCTCAGGATAATGGCAGGACTTTTGATAGTGATGGCAGCAGGGCCTTAGTTACAGAGGGTTTCAGGGCCTGAGTTAGGCCTCGCATCAGAGACTTTGTTAGGTACAGTGGAAGGGACTGAGTTAGGAGTAGTGTCAGGGCCTTGCTTAGGGACAGTGTCAGGGTCTGATTTAGGTGTACTGTCTGAGACCTAGTTAGGGACAGTGCTAGGGCCTGAGTTAGGATTAGTGTCAAGGCCTTATTGAGGACCAATTTCAGGGCCTTAGTTTGGACTAGCATCAGAGCCATTGTTAGGAATCGTATGAGGGCCTGAGTTAGGCATACTATTAGGGCCTTAGTTAGGGAGAGTTTTAGGGCCTGAGTTACGATTAGTGTCAAGGCCTTATTTAGGACCAATTTTAGGGCTTTAGTTTGGACTAGCAACAAAGCCTTTGTTAGGTAGCATGTCGGGGCCTCAGTTAGGTGTAGTGTCAGGGCCATTGTTAGGGACAGTATCAGGGCCTGACTTAGGAGAAGTTCAGGGCCTTAGCCAGGGAAAGTGTCAGGGCCTTAGTTAGGGACATTATCAGGGCCTGAATTAGCAGTAGTGTCAAAAGTCCTTAGTGAGGAGAGTAAGGAGTAAGTCAGGACTCAGGCCCTGACACTGTTCTTAAATAAGGCCCTGACATTACCTGTAACACAGGTCCTGATCTGATTCCTATCATAGGCGCTGATGTTGGACTTAACTAAGGCCCTGACACTGGTCCTAACTAAAGCTGTGACACTACTCTTAACTCAGGCCCTGACACTGTCCCTAACAAAGCCTCTGACACTACTCCTAAATCAGGCACTGACACTGTCCCTAACTAAGGCCCTGACATACACCTAACTCAGGCCCTGACACTGTCTCTAACTAAGGCCCTGATACTACTCCAAACTCAGCACTGACACTGTCACTAACTAAGGCCCTGACACTATTCATAGCTCACGCCCTAACACAACTCCGAAATCATGCCCTGACAATGTCCCTAAATAAGGCCCTGACACTATTCCTAACTCAGGCGCTGACACAATACTTAAGGAAGGCCCTGACATTACTCCTAACTCAGGCCCTGAAAAGGTCCCTAACTAAGGCCCTGACATACACCTAACTCAGGCCCTGACACTGTCTCTAACTAAGGCCCTGATACTACTCCAAACTCAGCACTGACACTGTCACTAACTAAGGCCCTGACACTATTCATAGCTCACGCCCTAACACAACTCCGAAATCATGCCCTGACAATGTCCCTAACTAAGGCCCTGACACTATTCCTAACTCAGGCGCTGACACAATACTTAAGGAAGGCCCTGACATTACTCCTAACTCAGGCCCTGAAAAGGTCCCTAACTAAGGCCGACACAACTCCTAACTCAGGCACTAACACTGTCCCTAAATAAGGCCCTGAAACTATTCCTAACTGAGGCGCTGATACAATACCTAACGAAGGCACTGATGCTACTCCTAACTAAGGCCCTGACACTACTCCTATCTAAAGCAATGACACTGTCTATGACTTACGCCCTGACTCTACTCCTGACTCAGGCACTGACACTGGCCCTAACTTAGGCCCTGACACTACTCTTAACTAAGCAACTGACACTGTCCCTAACTAAGGTCCTGACACTACTCCCAAACTAGGCACTGACTTTGTCCCTAACTAAGGCCCTGACACTACTCCCAAACTAGGCACTGACTTTGTCCCTAACTAAGGCCCTGACATTACTCTCAAGTCAGGCACTAACACTGTCCCTAACTAAGGACTTGACACTCCTCTTAACTCAGGCCCTGGCACAGTCCCTACAAAGGCCTGCCACCACCCCAACTCTGGCACTGAGAGTGTCCCTAACTACGGCCATCACACTACTCCTAACTCAGGCACTGACGCTGTCCCTAAGTAAGGCCCAGACACTACTCCCAACGCAGGCACTGACGCTGTCCCTAACTAAGGCTCTGACACTACTCCCAACACAGGCATTGACAATGTCCCTAACTAAGGCCCTCACACTACTACTTACTTAGGCACTGACACGCTACCTAACTAAGGCCCTGAGACTACTTCTACCTCAGACCCTGACACTGTCCCTAACGAAGGGCCTGATACTACTCCCAACACAGGCACTGACACTCTTCCTAACTAAGGCCTTGACACTACTTTTAACTCATGCCCTGATGCTTTCCCAAAAAAGACCCTGAGACTATTCCCAACTCAGGCACTGACACTCTCCCTAACTAAGACCCTGACACTACTCCCATCTCAGCCACTGACACTGTCCCTAATGCCCTGACACTACTTCCAACTCAGGCACTGACACTGTCCCTAACTAGGCCCTGACACTACTCCCAACTCAGGCACTGACACTGTCCCTAATTAAGGCCCTGACATAACTCCCAACTCCGGCACTGACACTTTCTCTCACTAAGGCCCTGAAACTACTCACAACTCAGGCCCTGACACTGTTCCTAACTACCGGTCTCAGACTACTCCTTACTTAGGCCCTGACACTATTCCTAACACAGTCCCTGACACTGTCCCTAACTAAGGTCCTGAGACTATTCCTAACTCAGACCCTGACACTGTCCATAACTTAGGCCATGTCACTACTCCCAACTCAGGCACTGACGCTGTTCCTAACTAAGGGTCTGGCACTACTCCAAACTGAGACACTGACACTCTTCCAAATTAAGGCCTTGACACTGCTCTTACCTCAGGCCTTGACACTGTCCATAATAAAGACCCTGACAAAAATCCCAACTTAGGCACTGACAATGTCCGTAACTAAGGCCCTGACACTATTCCCATCTCAGCCACTGACACTGTCCCTAACTATGGCCCTGACACTACTCCCAATGCAAGCACTGGCGCTGTCCCTAACTAAGGCACTGGCACTACTCCCAACTCGCCCTGGTGCTGTCCCTAACTAAGGCTTGGACACTATTCCCAATTCAGGCAATGACAGTGTCCCTAACTGAGGCAATGATACTACTCCCAACTCAAGCACTAAGGCTCTGGATCATTGTGATGACCAGCGCCATGGAGCATTGTGATGACAAGGGTCATGGAGAATTGTGATGACGGGTCCTGGAGCATTGTGTTGACATGGGCCATGGAGCATTTTGATTACAGGGGTCATGGGGCATTGTGATGAAAGTGGTCATGGAGCATTGTGATGAAAGTGGTCATGGAACATTGTGATAAAAGTGGTCATGTAGCATTGTGATGAAAAGTGCTATGGAGCATTGGGATGACAGGGGTCATGGAGCATTGTGATGACAAATGCGTGGAGATTTGTGATGACAAGGACCATGGAGCATTGTGATTATAAGGAGCATGAAGCATTGTGATGACAGGGGCCATGGAGCATTTTAATGACAAGGGACATGGAGCATTGTGATGACAGAGGTCATGGAGCATTGTGGTGACCAGAGGCATGGAGCATTGTGAAGAAAGGGGTACTGTAACATTGTAATGAAGGGGTCAAGGAGCATTTTGATGACAAGGATCATGGAGCATTGTGATGACAAGGGCCATGGAGCATTGTGATGACAGGGCTCATGTGGCATTATGATGACAGTGGTCATGGAGCAATGTGATGAACGTTGTCATGGAGCACTGTGATTACAGGGGCCATGGAGAATTGTGATGACAAAGGCCAGGGAACATTGTGATGACAGGGGTCATGGAGCATTGTGATGAAAACGGACCTGGAGCATTGTGATGAAAGGGGTCATGGCTCATTGTGATGACAGGGGGCCTGGAACATTGTGATGACAGGGGTCACGGGGCATTGTGATGACAAGGGCCATGGAACATTTTGATGACAGTGGTCATATGGCATTTTGAATGACAGGGGCCATGAAGCATTGTGATGACAAGAGTCATGGAGACTTGTGATGACAGGGGGCATGGAGCTTTGTGATTTCACAGGCATGTAGCATTTTAGACAAGGGTCATGGAGCATTGTGATGAAAGGGGTCATGGAGCATTGTGATGATAAGGGCATGGAGCATTGTGATGACAATGGCATGTAGCATTGCGATGACAAAGGTCATGGAGCATTGTGATGACAGGGGTTATGGAGCATTGTGATGACAAGGGCGTGGAGCATTGTGATGACAGTGGTCATGGAACATTGTGACGATAAGGGCATCGAGCCGAGTTAGGGACAGTCTAGCGGCCTTGGGACTAAATTCAGTGCCTGAATTAGGCACAGCATAAGGTCTTTAGTTAGCATACGAGGTAGGACATTAGCTCGGGACAGGGTTAGGGTAAAGGCTTGGAATCGTGTCAGCAAATGACCTAAGGATAGTGTGAAGACCTTTGTTACTGAGACTCTCAGGGACTTCTTCAGAAGCAGTGTTAGGGCTTCAGGTAGGGACAGCATCAGGGCCTGACTTAGGGAGAGCGACAGGGCCTGAGTGAGGCCTAATGTCAGGCCCTTAGCTGGGGACACTGTCAGGGAATGACTTAGGAGCAGCATCAGTGCCTTTGTTGGATCAGCTTTAGGCTCTTAGGTAAAGACATGACCGGAGCCCTAGTTAGTCACAGCGTCAAGGCCTCAGTTAGGGAAAGCTTCAGGGTCTGAGTTACAGACAGCCTCAGGTCTTCACTTAAAGACAGCCACAGGGCTTTCTTAGGGACAGTGTCAGGACCTTGGTTAGAAATGAGTCAGGATATTAGCTCAGGAGAGTGTCAGGATTTTAGTTTTTGCTGGCAGCAGGGCCTCTATTAAGGACAGATTCCGGGCCTTTGTTAGATTCAGTGTCATGGCCTTAGTTAGGAGTAGTCAGGGCCTTAGTTAGGGAGAGCATGAGGGTTTCAGTTCGCATAAGATGCAGGAGATTATCTCGGGACAGAGTCAGGTTCCAGGCCAGAGATAGTGAAAGGAAATGACCAAGGGATAACGAGAAGACCTTAGTTATTGAGAGCATCAGGGCCTTAGTTAGCAGAAGCGTGAGCGCCTTATTCAGGACCAGCGCCAGGGCTTGATGTATGGACAGCATCAGAGCCTAAGTAAGGTACAGCAACAGGGCCTAAGTGAGGCCTATCTTTAGGGCCTGAGTAAGGGACAGTATCAGGGCATGACTTAGGAGCAGCATAAAGGCCTCTGTAGGATCAGCATTAGGGTCTTCGTTAAAGCTATTATCAGGGCCTCCGTTAGGGATAGCCTCAAGGCCTCACTTAGGGAGAGCGTCAGGGCTTACTTTGGGAAAGTTTCAGGACCTTGGTAAGACATGGGTCAGGCTATTAGCTCAGGATAATATCAGGTGTTCAGATATTGACGGCAGCAGGGCCTTAGTTAGAGGCAGTGTCAGGGCCTAAGTTAGGACTAGCATCAGAGCCTTTGTTAGGTACAGTGTCAGTGACTGAGTTAGGTGTAGTGTCAGAGCCTTAGTTAGGGACAGTGTCAGGGCCTGCATTAGGACGAGCCTCCAGGCCTCAGTTAGGGACAGGTTCACGGCCTCGGACCTAAATTCAGGGCCTCATTTAGGGACAGAATCAGGGATTTAGCTAGCATAAGGGGATCTACAGCTGAAAGCAACCTGAACACCACCACAAGCAGATGCAGAAGTGAACCATGCACGCTCCTATGAAGGAAGATTCCACAGCAGTTGAGTACATTTTGTTTAAAGTTAGTAACACTATAAAAATTATGTTTGGAAGAAAACTATATTCAGAAGATGAAAGAATCTCGTTCTAAAGAATCTCTTTATCTAATCTCGACATTAGCTAAAGAGAAGGTTAGGTTAAGGTCTAGGGAGAGTGTCAGGAAATGACCTAGGGATAGTGTCAAGACCTTAGTTACTTAGCACATCAGGACCTAATTTAGGAGCAGTGAGTGTCAGGGCTTCGGGTAGGAACAGCGTCAGAGCCTGACTTAGGGAGTGGGACAGGGCCTGAGTGAGGCCTAGCGTCAGGGCCTTAGCTAGAGACAGTGTCAAGGCATGACTTAGGAGCAGCTTAAGAGCCATGGTAGGATCAGCCTCAGGGGCTATGTTAAAGATATTATCAGGGCCTCTGTTAGGGACAGCCTCAAGGCCTCACTGCGAGACAGCATCAGGGCTTCCTTAGGGACAGTTTCAGGACCTTGGTAAGAGATGGGTCAAGAAATTAGCTCAGGATAGTGTCAGGACTTTAGCTATTGACGGCAGCAGGGCCTTAGTTAGGGACAGTGTCAGGCCCTGAATTAGGACGAACATCGAGGCCTTAGGTACGGACAGGGTCACAGCCTCGAGAGTAATTTTAGGCCCTTAGTTAAGGACAGCAGCAGGGCTGTAGTTAGCATAAGAGGCACGACATTTGCTAGGGACAGGCTCAGGTTATGGTCTAGGGAGAGTGTCAGGAAAGGACCTAAGCATAGTGTCAAAACCTTAGTTACTGAGAGTATCAGATCCTTATTTAGAACCAGTGTCAGGGCTTCAGGTAGGGACAGCATCAGAGCCTGACTTAGGCAGAGCGACAGGGCCTGAGTGAGGCCTAGCGTCAGGCCCTTAGCTGAGGACACTGTCAGGGCATGACTTAGGAACAGAATCAGCGCCTCTGTTGGATCAGCCTTAGCGTCTTTGTTACAGATATGATCAGGGCCTGACTTAGTCACAGCTTCAAGGCCTCAGTTAGGGAAAGCTTCAGGGCCTGAGTTAGGGACAGCCTCAGTTCTTAACATAGGGACAGCGACAGGGCTTTCTTAGGAACAGTGTCAGGACCTTGGTTAGAAATATGTCAGGATATTAACTCAGGCTAGTGTCCAGTTTTTAGTTATTGCTGACAGCAGGGCCTATATTAGGGGCAAATTCTGAGCCTTACTTCGAGACAGTGTCAGGGCCTGAGTTAGGACTAGCATCAGAGCCCTTGTAAAGTACAGTGTCAGGGACTGAGTTAGGTGTAGTGTCAGGGCTTTAGTTAGGGACAGTGTCAGCGCCTCAGTTAGGATGAGCCTCCAACCTCAGTTAGGGACAGCTTGACGGCCTCGGGACTAATTTCAGGCTCTTAGTTCGAGACAGCATCAGGGATTTAGTTAGCATAAGAGGCTCGACAATAGCTAAAGACAAGTTTAGGTTAAGATCTAGGGATAGTGTCAGGAAATGACCTAGGGAGAGTGGCAAGACCATAGCTAATTAGAGCATCAGTGCCTAATTTAGGCCCAGTGTCAGGGCTTCAGGTAGGGACAGAGTCTTAGCCTGACTTAGGGAGAGCGACAGGGCCTGAGTGATGCCTAGAGTCAGGGCCTTAGCTACGGACAGCGTCAGGGCATGACATAGGATCAACATAAGGGTCTCTGTAAGATCAGCATTAGAGTTTCGTTCAAGACATTATCAGGACCTCTGTGAGGGACAGCCTCAGGGCCTCACTTAGGGACAGTGTCAGGGCTAACTTTGGGAGAGTTTCAGGACCTTGGTAAGACATGGGTCAGGGTATTAGCTCAGGATAATGTCAGGACTTTAGATATTGATGGTAGCAGCGCCTACGTTAGGGAAAGTTTCAAGGCGTTAGTTAGGAGTAGCGGGCCTCTGATAGGTCCAGTGTCAGATCCTCAGTTAGCAATAGTGTTAGGGCCTTAGTTAGGGACAGTGTCAGGGCCGGATGTAGGGCGAGCATCTAGGCCTTCGTTCGGGACAGGTTCATGGTCTTGGGACTAAATTCCGTGCCTGAGGTAGGCACAGCCTAAGGGCTTCAGTTAGCATAAGAGGCAGGACATTAGCTAGTGACCGTGTCAGTTTAACATCTAGGGAAAGTGTCAGGAAATGACCTAAGGATAGTGTGAAGACCTTTGTTACGGAGACTCTCAGGGCCTTATTCAGAACCAGTGTTAGGGGTTCAGGTAGGGACAGCATCAGAGCCTGACTTAGGGAGAGCGATAGGGTCTGAGTGAGGCCTAGCATCAGACACTTAGTGGGGGACACTATCGGGGCATGACTTAGGAGCAGCATCAGGGCCTCTGTTGGATCAGCCTTAGGGTCTTAGTTAAAGTCATGATCAGGGTCTGAGTTAGTCACAGCATCAAGGCCTGAGTTAGTTAGGGAAAGCTTCAGGGCCTCACTTAGGGACAGCGTCAGGGCTTACTTTGGGACAGTTTCAGGACCTTGGTAAGACATGGGTCAGGTTATTAGCTCCGGATAATGTCAGGACTTTCGATGTTGATGGCAGCAGGCCTTGGTTAGAGACAGTGTCAGGCCCTGAGTTACGACTAGCATCAGAGCCTTTGTTAGATACAATGTACGGGACTGAATTAGGAGTAGAGTCAGGGCCTTAGTTAGTGACAGTGTCAGGGCCTGACTTAGGGAGAGCGACAGGGCCTGAGTGAGGTTTAGCATCAGGCCCTTGGCTGGGCACACTGTCAGGGCATGACTTTGGAGCAGCATCAGCGACTTTGCTGGATCAGCATTAAGGTCTTCGTTAGGTACATGATCAGGGCCTGAATTAGTCACAGCTTCAAGGCTTCAGTTAAGGAAAGCTTCAGGGCCTGAGTTAGGGACAGCCTCAGGTCTTCACTTAGGGACAGCGTCAGGGCTTACTTTGGGACAGTTTCAGGACCTTGGAAAGACATAGGTCAGGATAGTAGCTCAGGATAATGGCAGGACTTTTGATAGTGATGGCAGCAGGGCCTTAGTTACAGAGGGTTTCAGGGCCTGAGTTAGGCCTCGCATCAGAGACTTTGTTAGGTACAGTGGAAGGGACTGAGTTAGGAGTAGTGTCAGGGCCTTGCTTAGGGACAGTGTCAGGGTCTGATTTAGGTGTACTGTCTGAGACCTAGTTAGGGACAGTGCTAGGGCCTGAGTTAGGATTAGTGTCAAGGCCTTATTGAGGACCAATTTCAGGGCCTTAGTTTGGACTAGCATCAGAGCCATTGTTAGGAATCGTATGAGGGCCTGAGTTAGGCATACTATCAGGGCCTTAGTTAGGGAGAGTTTTAGGGCCTGAGTTAGGATTAGTGTCAAGGCCTTATTTAGGACCAATTTTAGGGCTTTAGTTTGGACTAGCAACAAAGCCTTTGTTAGGTAGCATGTCGGGGCCTCAGTTAGGTGTAGTGTCAGGGCCATTGTTAGGGACAGTATCAGGGCCTGACTTAGGAGAAGTTCAGGGCCTTAGCCAGGGAAAGTGTCAGGGCCTTAGTTAGGGACATTATCAGGGCCTGAATTAGCAGTAGTGTCAAAAGTCCTTAGTGAGGAGAGTAAGGAGTAAGTCAGGACTCAGGCCCTGACACTGTTCTTAAATAAGGCCCTGACATTACCTGTAACACAGGTCCTGATCTGATTCCTATCATAGGCGCTGATGTTGGACTTAACTAAGGCCCTGACACTGGTCCTAACTAAAGCTGTGACACTACTCTTAACTCAGGCCCTGACACTGTCCCTAACAAAGCCTCTGACACTACTCCTAAATCAGGCACTGACACTGTCCCTAACTAAGGCCCTGACATACACCTAACTCAGGCCCTGACACTGTCTCTAACTAAGGCCCTGATACTACTCCAAACTCAGCACTGACACTGTCACTAACTAAGGCCCTGACACTATTCATAGCTCACGCCCTAACACAACTCCGAAATCATGCCCTGACAATGTCCCTAAATAAGGCCCTGACACTATTCCTAACTCAGGCGCTGACACAATACTTAAGGAAGGCCCTGACATTACTCCTAACTCAGGCCCTGAAAAGGTCCCTAACTAAGGCCCTGACATACACCTAACTCAGGCCCTGACACTGTCTCTAACTAAGGCCCTGATACTACTCCAAACTCAGCACTGACACTGTCACTAACTAAGGCCCTGACACTATTCATAGCTCACGCCCTAACACAACTCCGAAATCATGCCCTGACAATGTCCCTAACTAAGGCCCTGACACTATTCCTAACTCAGGCGCTGACACAATACTTAAGGAAGGCCCTGACATTACTCCTAACTCAGGCCCTGAAAAGGTCCCTAACTAAGGCCGACACAACTCCTAACTCAGGCACTAACACTGTCCCTAAATAAGGCCCTGAAACTATTCCTAACTGAGGCGCTGATACAATACCTAACGAAGGCACTGATGCTACTCCTAACTAAGGCCCTGACACTACTCCTATCTAAAGCAATGACACTGTCTATAACTTACGCCCTGACTCTACTCCTGACTCAGGCACTGACACTGGCCCTAACTTAGGCCCTGACACTACTCTTAACTAAGCAACTGACACTGTCCCTAACTAAGGTCCTGACACTACTCCCAAACTAGGCACTGACTTTGTCCCTAACTAAGGCCCTGACACTACTCCCAAACTAGGCACTGACTTTGTCCCTAACTAAGGCCCTGACATTACTCTCAAGTCAGGCACTAACACTGTCCCTAACTAAGGACTTGACACTCCTCTTAACTCAGGCCCTGGCACAGTCCCTACAAAGGCCTGCCACCACCCCAACTCTGGCACTGAGAGTGTCCCTAACTACGGCCATCACACTACTCCTAACTCAGGCACTGACGCTGTCCCTAAGTAAGGCCCAGACACTACTCCCAACGCAGGCACTGACGCTGTCCCTAACTAAGGCTCTGACACTACTCCCAACACAGGCATTGACAATGTCCCTAACTAAGGCCCTCACACTACTACTTACTTAGGCACTGACACGCTACCTAACTAAGGCCCTGAGACTACTTCTACCTCAGACCCTGACACTGTCCCTAACGAAGGGCCTGATACTACTCCCAACACAGGCACTGACACTCTCCCTAACTAAGGCCTTGACACTATTTTTAACTCATGCCCTGATGCTGTCCCAAAAAAGACCCTGAGACTATTCCCAACTCAGGCACTGACACTCTCCCTAACTAAGACCCTGACACTACTCCCATCTCAGCCACTGACACTGTCCCTAATGCCCTGACACTACTTCCAACTCAGGCACTGACACTGTCCCTAACTAGGCCCTGACACTACTCCCAACTCAGGCACTGACACTGTCACTAACTAAGGCCCTGACATAACTGCCAACTCCGGCACTGACACTTTCTCTCACTACGGCCCTGAAACTACTCACAACTCAGGCCCTGACACTGTTCCTAACTACCGGTCTCAGACTACTCCTAACTTAGGCCCTGACACTATTCCTAACACAGTCCCTGACACTGTCCCTAACTAAGGTCCTGAGACTATTCCTAACTCAGACCCTGACACTGTCCATAACTTAGGCCATGTCACTACTCCCAACTCAGGCACTGACGCTGTTCCTAACTAAGGGTCTGACACTACTCCAAACTGAGACACTGACACTCTTCCAAATTAAGGCCTTGACACTACTCTTACCTCAGGCCCTGACACTGTCCATAATAAAGACCCTGACAAAAATCCCAACTTAGGCACTGACAATGTCCGTAACTAAGGCCCTGACACTATTCCCATCTCAGCCACTGACACTGTCCCTAACTATGGCCCTGACACTACTCCCAATGCAAGCACTGGCGCTGTCCCTAACTAAGGCACTGGCACTACTCCCAACTCGCCCTGGTGCTGTCCCTAACTAAGGCTTGGACACTATTCCCAATTCAGGCAATGACAGTGTCCCTAACTGAGGCAATGATACTACTCCCAACTCAAGCACTAAGGCTCTGGATCATTGTGATGACCAGCGCCATGGAGCATTGTGATGACAAGGGTCATGGAGAATTGTGATGACGGGTCCTGGAGCATTGTGGTGACATGGGCCATGGAGCATTTTGATTACAGGGGTCATGGGGCATTGTGATGAAAGTGGTCATGGAGCATTGTGATGAAAGTGGTCATGGAACATTGTGATAAAAGTGGTCATGTAGCATTGTGATGAAAAGTGCTATGGAGCATTGGGATGACAGGGGTCATGGAGCATTGTGATGACAAATGCGTGGAGATTTGTGATGACAAGGACCCTGGAGCATTGTGATTATAAGGAGCATGAAGCATTGTGATGACAGGGGCCATAGAGCATTTTAATGACAAGGGACATGGAGCATTGTGATGACAGAGGTCATGGAGCATTGTGGTGACCAGAGGCATGGAGCATTGTGAAGAAAGGGGTACTGTAACATTGTAATGAAGGGGTCAAGGAGCATTTTGATGACAAGGATCATGGAGCATTGCGATGACAAGGGCCATGGAGCATTGTGATGACAGGGCTCATGTGGCATTATGATGACAGTGGTCATGGAGCAATGTGATGAACGTTGTCATGGAGCACTGTGATTACAGGGGCCATGGAGAATTGTGATGACAAAGGCCAGGGAACATTGTGATGACAGGGGTCATGGAGCATTGTGATGAAAACGGACCTGGAGCATTGTGATGAAAGGGGTCATGGCTCATTGTGATGACAGGGGGCCTGGAACATTGTGATGACAGGGGTCACGGGGCATTGTGATGACAAGGGCCATGGAACATTTTGATGACAGTGGTCATATGGCATTTTGAATGACAGGGGCCATGAAGCATTGTGATGACAAGAGTCATGGAGACTTGTGATGACAGGGGGCATGGAGCTTTGTGATTTCACAGGCATGTAGCATTTTAGACAAGGGTCATGGAGCATTGTGATGAAAGGGGTCATGGAGCATTGTGATGATAAGGGCATGGAGCATTGTGATGACAATGGCATGTAGCATTGCGATGACAAAGGTCATGGAGCATTGTGATGACAGGGATTATGGAGCATTGTGATGACAAGGGCGTGGAGCATTGTGATGACAGTGGTCATGGAACATTGTGACGATAAGGGCATCGAGCCGAGTTAGGGACAGTCTAGCGGCCTTGGGACTAAATTCAGTGCCTGAATTAGGCACAGCATAAGGTCTTTAGTTAGCATCCGAGGTAGGACATTAGCTCGGGACAGGGTTAGGGTAAAGGCTTGGAATCGTGTCAGGAAATGACCTAAGGATAGTGTGAAGACCTTAGTTACTGAGATTCTCAGGGACTTCTTCAGAAGCAGTGTTAGGGCTTCAGGTAGGGACAGCATCAGGGCCTGACTTAGGGAGAGCGACAGGGCCTGAGTGAGGCCTAATGTCAAGCCCTTAGCTGGGGACACTGTCAGGGAATGACTTAGGAGCAGCATCAGTGCCTTTGTTGGATCAGCTTTAGGCTCTTAGTTAAAGACATGACCGGAGCCCTAGTTAGTCACAGCCTCAAGGCCTCAGTTAGGGAAAACTTTAGGGTCTGAGTTACAGACAGCCTCAGGTCTTCACTTAAAGACAGCCACAGGTCTTTCTTAGGGACAGTGTCAGGACCTTGGTTAGAAATGAGTCAGAATATTAGCTCAGGAGAGTGTCAGGATTTTAGTTTTTGCTGGCAGCAGGGCCTCTATTAAGGACAGATTCCGGGCCTTTGTTAGATTCAGTGTCATGGCCTTAGTTAGGAGTAGTCAGGGCCTTAGTTAGGGAGAGCATGAGGGTTTCAGTTCGCATAAGATGCAGGAGATTATCTCGGGACAGAGTCAGGTTCCAGGCCAGAGATAGTGAAAGGAAATGACCAAGGGATAACGAGAAGACCTTAGTTATTGAGAGCTTCAGGGCCTTAGTTAGCAGCAGCGTGAGCACCTTAATCAGGACCAGCGCCAGGGCTTGATGTATGGGCAGCATCAGAGCCTAAGTAAGGTACAGCAACAGGGCCTAAGTGAGGCCTATCTTTAGGGCCTGAGTAAGGGACAGTATCAGGGCATGACTTAGGAGCAGCATAAAGGCCTCTGTAGGATCAGCATTAGGGTCTTCGTTAAAGCTATTATCAGGGCCTCCGTTAGGGATAGCCTCAAGGCCTCACTTAGGGACAGCGTCAGGGCTTACTTTGGGAAAGTTTCAGGACCTTGGTAAGACATGGGTCAGGCTATTAGCTCAGGATAATATCAGGTGTTCAGATATTGACGGCAGCAGGGCCTTAGTTAGAGGCAGTGTCAAGGCCTAAGTTAGGACTAGCATCAGAGCCTTTGTTAGGTACAGTGTCAGTGACTGAGTTAGGTGTAGTGTCAGAGCCTTAGTTAGGGACAGTGTCAGGGCCTGCATTAGGACGAGCCTCCAGGCCTCAGTTAGGGACAGGTTCACGGACTCGGACCTAAATTCAGGGCCTCATTTAGGGACAGAATCAGGGATTTAGCTAGCATAAGGGGATCTACAGCTGAAAGCAACCTGAACACCACCACAAGCAGATGCAGAAGTGAACCATGCACGCTCCTATGAAGGAAGATTCCACAGCAGTTGAGTACATTTTGTTTAAAGTTAGTAACACTATAAAAATTATGTTTGGAAGAAAACAATACTCAGAAGATGAAAGAATCTCGTTCTAAAGAATCTCTTTAGCTAATCTCGACATTAGCTAAAGAGAAGGTTAGGTTAAGGTCTAGGGAGAGTGTCAGGAAATGACCTAGGGATAGTGTCAAGACCTTAGTTACTTAGCACATCAGGACCTAATTTAGGAGCAGTGAGTGTCACGGCTTCGGGTAGGAACAGGGTCAGAGCCTGACTTAGGGAGTGGGACAGGGCCTGAGTGAGGCCTAGCGTCAGGGCCTTAGCTAGAGACAGTGTCAAGGCATGACTTAGGAGCAGCCTGAGAGCCATGGTAGGATCAGCCTCAGGGGCTATGTTAAAGATATTATCAGGGCCTCTGTTAGGGACAGCCTCAAGACCTCACTTCGAGACAGCATCAGGGCTTCCTTAGGGACAGTTTCAGGACCTTGGTAAGAGATGGGTCAAGAAATTAGCTCAGGATAGTGTCAGGACTTTAGCTATTGACGGCAGCAGGGCCTTAGTTAGGGACAGTGTCAGGCCCTGAATTAGGACGAACATCGAGGCCTTAGGTACGGACAGGGTCACAGCCTCGAGAGTAATTTTAGGCCCTTAGTTAAGGACAGCAGCAGGGCTGTAGTTAGCATAAGAGGCACGACATTTGCTAGGGACAGGCTCAGGTTATGGTCTAGGGAGAGTGTCAGGAAAGGACCTAAGCATAGTGTCAAAACCTTAGTTACTGAGAGTATCAGATCCTTATTTAGAACCAGTGTCAGGGCTTCAGGTAGGGACAGCATCAGAGCCTGACTTAGGCAGAGCGACAGGGCCTGAGTGAGGCCTAGCGTCAGGCCCTTAGCTGAGGACACTGTCAGGGCATGACTTAGGAACAGAATCAGCGCCTCTGTTGGATCAGCCTTAGCGTCTTTGTTACAGATATGATCAGGGCCTGACTTAGTCACAGCTTCAAGGCCTCAGGTAGGGAAAGCTTCAGGGCCTGAGTTAGGGACAGCCTCAGTTCTTAACATAGGGACAGCGACAGGGCTTTCTTAGGGACAGTGTCAGGACCTTGGTTAGAAATATGTCAGGATATTAACTCAGGCTAGTGTCCAGTTTTTAGTTATTGCTGACAGCAGGGCCTATATTAGGGGCAAATTCTGAGCCTTACTTCGAGACAGTGTCAGGGCCTGAGTTAGGACTAGCATCAGAGCCCTTGTAAAGTACAGTGTCAGGGACTGAGTTAGGTGTAGTGTCAGGGCTTTAGTTAGGGACAGTGTCAGCGCCTCAGTTAGGATGAGCCTCCAACCTCAGTTAGGGACAGCTTGACGGCCTCGGGACTAATTTCAGGCTCTTAGTTCGAGACAGCATCAGGGATTTAGTTAGCATAAGAGGCTCGACAATAGCTAAAGACAAGTTTAGGTTAAGATCTAGGGATAGTGTCAGGAAATGACCTAGGGAGAGTGGCAAGACCATAGCTAATTAGAGCATCAGTGCCTAATTTAGGCCCAGTGTCAGGGCTTCAGGTAGGGACAGAGTCTTAGCCTGACTTAGGGAGAGCGACAGGGCCTGAGTGATGCCTAGAGTCAGGGCCTTAGCTACGGACAGCGTCAGGGCATGACATAGGATCAACATAAGGGTCTCTGTAAGATCAGCATTAGAGTTTCGTTCAAGACATTATCAGGACCTCTGTGAGGGACAGCCTCAGGGCCTCACTTAGGGACAGTGTCAGGGCTAACTTTGGGAGAGTTTCAGGACCTTGGTAAGACATGGGTCAGGGTATTAGCTCAGGATAATGTCAGGACTTTAGATATTGATGGTAGCAGCGCCTACGTTAGGGAAAGTTTCAAGGCGTTAGTTAGGAGTAGCGGGCCTCTGATAGGTCCAGTGTCAGATCCTCAGTTAGCAATAGTGTTAGGGCCTTAGTTAGGGACAGTGTCAGGGCCGGATGTAGGGCGAGCATCTAGGCCTTCGTTCGGGACAGGTTCATGGTCTTGGGACTAAATTCCGTGCCTGAGGTAGGCACAGCCTAAGGGCTTCAGTTAGCATAAGAGGCAGGACATTAGCTAGTGACCGTGTCAGTTTAACATCTAGGGAAAGTGTCAGGAAATGACCTAAGGATAGTGTGAAGACCTTTGTTACGGAGACTCTCAGGGCCTTATTCAGAACCAGTGTTAGGGGTTCAGGTAGGGACAGCATCAGAGCCTGACTTAGGGAGAGCGATAGGGTCTGAGTGAGGCCTAGCATCAGACACTTAGTGGGGGACACTATCGGGGCATGACTTAGGAGCAGCATCAGGGCCTCTGTTGGATCAGCCTTAGGGTCTTAGTTAAAGTCATGATCAGGGTCTGAGTTAGTCACAGCATCAAGGCCTGAGTTAGTTAGGGAAAGCTTCAGGGCCTCACTTAGGGACAGCGTCAGGGCTTACTTTGGGACAGTTTCAGGACCTTGGTAAGACATGGGTCAGGTTATTAGCTCCGGATAATGTCAGGACTTTCGATGTTGATGGCAGCAGGCCTTGGTTAGAGACAGTGTCAGGCCCTGAGTTACGACTAGCATCAGAGCCTTTGTTAGATACAATGTACGGGACTGAATTAGGAGTAGAGTCAGGGCCTTAGTTAGTGACAGTGTCAGGGCCTGACTTAGGGAGAGCGACAGGGCCTGAGTGAGGTTTAGCATCAGGCCCTTGGCTGGGCACACTGTCAGGGCATGACTTTGGAGCAGCATCAGCGACTTTGCTGGATCAGCATTAAGGTCTTCGTTAGGTACATGATCAGGGCCTGAATTAGTCACAGCTTCAAGGCTTCAGTTAAGGAAAGCTTCAGGGCCTGAGTTAGGGACAGCCTCAGGTCTTCACTTAGGGACAGCGTCAGGGCTTACTTTGGGACAGTTTCAGGACCTTGGAAAGACATAGGTCAGGATAGTAGCTCAGGATAATGGCAGGACTTTTGATAGTGATGGCAGCAGGGCCTTAGTTACAGAGGGTTTCAGGGCCTGAGTTAGGCCGAGCATCAGAGACTTTGTTAGGTACAGTGGAAGGGACTGAGTTAGGAGTAGTGTCAGGGCCTTGCTTAGGGACAGTGTCAGGGTCTGATTTAGGTGTACTGTCTGAGACCTAGTTAGGGACAGTGCTAGGGCCTGAGTTAGGATTAGTGTCAAGGCCTTATTGAGGACCAATTTCAGGGCCTTAGTTTGGACTAGCATCAGAGCCATTGTTAGGAATCGTATGAGGGCCTGAGTTAGGCATACTATCAGGGCCTTAGTTAGGGAGAGTTTTAGGGCCTGAGTTACGATTAGTGTCAAGGCCTTATTTAGGACCAATTTTAGGGCTTTAGTTTGGACTAGCAACAAAGCCTTTGTTAGGTAGCATGTCGGGGCCTCAGTTAGGTGTAGTGTCAGGGCCATTGTTAGGGACAGTATCAGGGCCTGACTTAGGAGAAGTTCAGGGCCTTAGCCAGGGAAAGTGTCAGGGCCTTAGTGAGGGACATTATCAGGGCCTGAATTAGCAGTAGTGTCAAAAGTCCTTAGTGAGGAGAGTAAGGAGTAAGTCAGGACTCAGGCCCTGACACTGTTCTTAAATAAGGCCCTGACATTACCTGTAACACAGGTCCTGATCTGATTCCTATCATAGGCGCTGATGTTGGACTTAACTAAGGCCCTGACACTGGTCCTAACTAAAGCTGTGACACTACTCTTAACTCAGGCCCTGACACTGTCCCTAACAAAGCCTCTGACACTACTCCTAAATCAGGCACTGACACTGTCCCTAACTAAGGCCCTGACATACACCTAACTCAGGCCCTGACACTGTCTCTAACTAAGGCCCTGATACTACTCCAAACTCAGCACTGACACTGTCACTAACTAAGGCCCTGACACTATTCATAGCTCACGCCCTAACACCACTCCGAAATCATGCCCTGACAATGTCCCTAACTAAGGCCCTGACACTATTCCTAACTCAGGCGCTGACACAATACTTAAGGAAGGCCCTGACATTACTCCTAACTCAGGCCCTGAAAAGGTCCCTAACTAAGGCCCTGACATACACCTAACTCAGGCCCTGACACTGTCTCTAACTAAGGCCCTGATACTACTCCAAACTCAGCACTGACGCTGTCACTAACTAAGGCCCTGACACTATTCATAGCTCACGCCCTAACACCACTCCGAAATCATGCCCTGACAATGTCCCTAACTAAGGCCCTGACACTATTCCTAACTCAGGCGCTGACACAATACTTAAGGAAGGCCCTGACATTACTCCTAACTCAGGCCCTGAAAAGGTCCCTAACTAAGGCCGACACAACTCCTAACTCAGGCACTAACACTGTCCCTAAATAAGGCCCTGAAACTATTCCTAACTGAGGCGCTGATACAATACCTAACGAAGGCACTGATGCTACTCCTAACTAAGGCCCTGACACTACTCCTATCTCAAGCAATAACACTGTCCCTAACTTAGGCCCTGACTCTACTCCTGACTCAGGCACTGACACTGGCCCTAACTTAGGCCCTGACACTACTCTTAACTAAGCAACTGACACTGTCCCTAACTAAGGTCCTGACACTACTCCCAAACTAGGCACTGACTTTGTCCCTAACTAAGGCCCTGACACTACTCCCAAACTAGGCACTGACTTTGTCCCTAACTAAGGCCCTGACATTACTCTCAAGTCAGGCACTAACACTGTCCCTAACTAAGGACTTGACACTCCTCTTAACTCAGGCCCTGGCACAGTCCCTACAAAGGCCTGCCACCACCCCAACTCTGGCACTGAGAGTGTCCCTAACTACGGCCATCACACTACTCCTAACTCAGGCACTGATGCTGTCCCTAAGTAAGGCCCAGACACTACTCCCAACGCAGGCACTGACGCTGTCCCTAACTAAGGCTCTGACACTACTCCCAACACAGGCATTGACAATGTCCCTAACTAAGGCTCTCACACTACTACTTACTTAGGCACTGACACGCTACCTAACTAAGGCCCTGAGACTACTTCTACCTCAGACCCTGACACTGTCCCTAACGAAGGGCCTGATACTACTCCCAACACAGGCACTGACACTCTTCCTAACTAAGGCCTTGACACTACTTTTAACTCATGCCCTGATGCTTTCCCAAAAAAGACCCTGAGACTATTCCCAACTCAGGCACTGACACTCTCCCTAACTAAGACCCTAACACTACTCCCATCTCAGCCACTGACACTGTCCCTAATGCCCTGACACTACTTCCAACTCAGGCACTGACACTGTCCCTAACTAGGCCCTGACACTACTCCCAACTCAGGCACTGACACTGTCCCTAATTAAGGCCCTGACATAACTGCCAACTCCGGCACTGACACTTTCTCTCACTAAGGCCCTGAAACTACTCACAACTCAGGCCCTGACACTGTTCCTAACTACCGGTCTCAGACTACTCCTAACTTAGGCCCTGACACTATTCCTAACACAGTCCCTGACACTGTCCCTAACTAAGGTCCTGAGACTATTCCTAACTCAGACCCTGACACTGTCCATAACTTAGGCCATGTCACTACTCCCAACTCAGGCACTGACGCTGTTCCTAACTAAGGGTCTGGCACTACTCCAAACTGAGACACTGACACTCTTCCAAATTAAGGCCTTGACACTGCTCTTACCTCAGGCCCTGACACTGTCCATAATAAAGACCCTGACAAAAATCCCAACTTAGGCACTGACAATGTCCGTAACTAAGGCCCTGACACTATTCCCATCTCAGCCACTGACACTGTCCCTAACTATGGCCCTGACACTACTCCCAATGCAAGCACTGGCACTGTCCCTAACTAAGGCACTGGCACTACTCCCAACTCGCCCTGGTGCTGTCCCTAACTAAGGCTTGGACACTATTCCCAATTCAGGCAATGACAGTGTCCCTAACTGAGGCAATGATACTACTCCCAACTCAAGCACTAAGGCTCTGGATCATTGTGATGACCAGCGCCATGGAGCATTGTGATGACAAGGGTCATGGAGAATTGTGATGACGGGTCCTGGAGCATTGTGGTGACATGGGCCATGGAGCATTTTGATTACAGGGGTCATGGGGCATTGTGATGAAAGTGGTCATGGAGCATTGTGATGAAAGTGGTCATGGAACATTGTGATAAAAGTGGTCATGTAGCATTGTGATGAAAAGTGCTATGGAGCATTGGGATGACAGGGGTCATGGAGCATTGTGATGACAAATGCGTGGAGATTTGTGATGACAAGGACCCTGGAGCATTGTGATTATAAGGAGCATGAAGCATTGTGATGACAGGGGCCATAGAGCATTTTAATGACAAGGGACATGGAGCATTGTGATGACAGAGGTCATGGAGCATTGTGGTGACCAGAGGCATGGAGCATTGTGAAGAAAGGGGTACTGTAACATTGTAATGAAGGGGTCAAGGAGCATTTTGATGACAAGGATCATGGAGCATTGCGATGACAAGGGCCATGGAGCATTGTGATGACAGGGCTCATGTGGCATTATGATGACAGTGGTCATGGAGCAATGTGATGAACGTTGTCATGGAGCACTGTGATTACAGGGGCCATGGAGAATTGTGATGACAAAGGCCAGGGAACATTGGGATGACAGGGGTCATGGAGCATTGTGATGAAAACGGACCTGGAGCATTGTGATGAAAGGGGTCATGGCTCATTGTGATGACAGGGGGCCTGGAACATTGTGATGACAGGGGTCACGGGGCATTGTGATGACAAGGGCCATGGAACATTTTGATGACAGTGGTCATATGGCATTTTGAATGACAGGGGCCATGAAGCATTGTGATGACAAGAGTCATGGAGACTTGTGATGACAGGGGGCATGGAGCTTTGTGATTTCACAGGCATGTAGCATTTTAGACAAGGGTCAAGGAGCATTGTGATGAAAGGGGTCATGGAGCATTGTGATGATAAGGGCATGGAGCATTGTGATGACAATGGCATGTAGCATTGCGATGACAAAGGTCATGGAGCATTGTGATGACAGGGATTATGGAGCATTGTGATGACAAGGGCGTGGAGCATTGTGATGACAGTGGTCATGGAACATTGTGACGATAAGGGCATCGAGCCGAGTTAGGGACAGTCTAGCGGCCTTGGGACTAAATTCAGTGCCTGAATTAGGCACAGCATAAGGTCTTTAGTTAGCATCCGAGGTAGGACATTAGCTCGGGACAGGGTTAGGGTAAAGGCTTGGAATCGTGTCAGGAAATGACCTAAGGATAGTGTGAAGACCTTAGTTACTGAGATTCTCAGGGACTTCTTCAGAAGCAGTGTTAGGGCTTCAGGTAGGGACAGCATCAGGGCCTGACTTAGGGAGAGCGACAGGGCCTGAGTGAGGCCTAATGTCAGGCCCTTAGCTGGGGACACTGTCAGGGAATGACTTAGGAGCAGCATCAGTGCCTTTGTTGGATCAGCTTTAGGCTCTTAGTTAAAGACATGACCGGAGCCCTAGTTAGTCACAGCCTCAAGGCCTCAGTTAGGGAAAACTTTAGGGTCTGAGTTACAGACAGCCTCAGGTCTTCACTTAAAGACAGCCACAGGTCTTTCTTAGGGACAGTGTCAGGACCTTGGTTAGAAATGAGTCAGAATATTAGCTCAGGAGAGTGTCAGGATTTTAGTTTTTGCTGGCAGCAGGGCCTCTATTAAGGACAGATTCCGGGCCTTTGTTAGATTCAGTGTCATGGCCTTAGTTAGGAGTAGTCAGGGCCTTAGTTAGGGAGAGCATGAGGGTTTCAGTTCGCATAAGATGCAGGAGATTATCTCGGGACAGAGTCAGGTTCCAGGCCAGAGATAGTGAAAGGAAATGACCAAGGGATAACGAGAAGACCTTAGTTATTGAGAGCTTCAGGGCCTTAGTTAGCAGCAGCGTGAGCACCTTAATCAGGACCAGCGCCAGGGCTTGATGTATGGGCAGCATCAGAGCCTAAGTAAGGTACAGCAACAGGGCCTAAGTGAGGCCTATCTTTAGGGCCTGAGTAAGGGACAGTATCAGGGCATGACTTAGGAGCAGCATAAAGGCCTCTGTAGGATCAGCATTAGGGTCTTCGTTAAAGCTATTATCAGGGCCTCCGTTAGGGATAGCCTCAAGGCCTCACTTAGGGACAGCGTCAGGGCTTACTTTGGGAAAGTTTCAGGACCTTGGTAAGACATGGGTCAGGCTATTAGCTCAGGATAATATCAAGTGTTCAGATATTGACGGCAGCAGGGCCTTAGTTAGAGGCAGTGTCAAGGCCTAAGTTAGGACTAGCATCAGAGCCTTTGTTAGGTACAGTGTCAGTGACTGAGTTAGGTGTAGTGTCAGAGCCTTAGTTAGGGACAGTGTCAGGGCCTGCATTAGGACGAGCCTCCAGGCCTCAGTTAGGGACAGGTTCACGGACTCGGACCTAAATTCAGGGCCTCATTTAGGGACAGAATCAGGGATTTAGCTAGCATAAGGGGATCTACAGCTGAAAGCAACCTGAACACCACCACAAGCAGATGCAGAAGTGAACCATGCACGCTCCTATGAAGGAAGATTCCACAGCAGTTGAGTACATTTTGTTTAAAGTTAGTAACACTATAAAAATTATGTTTGGAAGAAAACAATATTCAGAAGATGAAAGAATCTCGTTCTAAAGAATCTCTTTAGCTAATCTCGACATTAGCTAAAGAGAAGGTTAGGTTAAGGTCTAGGGAGAGTGTCAGGAAATGACCTAGGGATAGTGTCAAGACCTTAGTTACTTAGCACATCAGGACCTAATTTAGGAGCAGTGAGTGTCAGGGCTTCGGGTAGGAACAGCGTCAGAGCCTGACTTAGGGAGTGGGACAGGGCCTGAGTGAGGCCTAGCGTCAGGGCCTTAGCTAGAGACAGTGTCAAGGCATGACTTAGGAGCAGCCTGAGAGCCATGGTAGGATCAGCCTCAGGGGCTATGTTAAAGATATTATCAGGGCCTCTGTTAGGGACAGCCTCAAGACCTCACTTCGAGACAGCATCAGGGCTTCCTTAGGGACAGTTTCAGGACCTTGGTAAGAGATGGGTCAAGAAATTAGCTCAGGATAGTGTCAGGACTTTAGCTATTGACGGCAGCAGGGCCTTAGTTAGGGACAGTGTCAGGCCCTGAATTAGGACGAACATCGAGGCCTTAGGTACGGACAGGGTCACAGCCTCGAGAGTAATTTTAGGCCCTTAGTTAAGGACAGCAGCAGGGCTGTAGTTAGCATAAGAGGCACGACATTTGCTAGGGACAGGCTCAGGTTATGGTCTAGGGAGAGTGTCAGGAAAGGACCTAAGCATAGTGTCAAAACCTTAGTTACTGAGAGTATCAGATCCTTATTTAGAACCAGTGTCAGGGCTTCAGGTAGGGACAGCATCAGAGCCTGACTTAGGCAGAGCGACAGGGCCTGAGTGAGGCCTAGCGTCAGGCCCTTAGCTGAGGACACTGTCAGGGCATGACTTAGGAACAGAATCAGCGCCTCTGTTGGATCAGCCTTAGCGTCTTTGTTACAGATATGATCAGGGCCTGACTTAGTCACAGCTTCAAGGCCTCACTTAGGGAAAGCTTCAGGGCCTGAGTTAGGGACAGCCTCAGTTCTTAACATAGGGACAGCGACAGGGCTTTCTTAGGGACAGTGTCAGGACCTTGGTTAGAAATATGTCAGGATATTAACTCAGGCTAGTGTCCAGTTTTTAGTTATTGCTGACAGCAGGGCCTATATTAGGGGCAAATTCTGAGCCTTACTTCGAGACAGTGTCAGGGCCTGAGTTAGGACTAGCATCAGAGCCCTTGTAAAGTACAGTGTCAGGGACTGAGTTAGGTGTAGTGTCAGGGCTTTAGTTAGGGACAGTGTCAGCGCCTCAGTTAGGATGAGCCTCCAACCTCAGTTAGGGACAGCTTGACGGCCTCGGGACTAATTTCAGGCTCTTAGTTCGAGACAGCATCAGGGATTTAGTTAGCATAAGAGGCTCGACAATAGCTAAAGACAAGTTTAGGTTAAGATCTAGGGATAGTGTCAGGAAATGACCTAGGGAGAGTGGCAAGACCATAGCTAATTAGAGCATCAGTGCCTAATTTAGGCCCAGTGTCAGGGCTTCAGGTAGGGACAGAGTCTTAGCCTGACTTAGGGAGAGCGACAGGGCCTGAGTGATGCCTAGAGTCAGGGCCTTAGCTACGGACAGCGTCAGGGCATGACATAGGATCAACATAAGGGTCTCTGTAAGATCAGCATTAGAGTTTCGTTCAAGACATTATCAGGACCTCTGTGAGGGACAGCCTCAGGGCCTCACTTAGGGACAGTGTCAGGGCTAACTTTGGGAGAGTTTCAGGACCTTGGTAAGACATGGGTCAGGGTATTAGCTCAGGATAATGTCAGGACTTTAGATATTGATGGTAGCAGCGCCTACGTTAGGGAAAGTTTCAAGGCGTTAGTTAGGAGTAGCGGGCCTCTGATAGGTCCAGTGTCAGATCCTCAGTTAGCAATAGTGTTAGGGCCTTAGTTAGGGACAGTGTCAGGGCCGGATGTAGGGCGAGCATCTAGGCCTTCGTTCGGGACAGGTTCATGGTCTTGGGACTAAATTCCGTGCCTGAGGTAGGCACAGCCTAAGGGCTTCAGTTAGCATAAGAGGCAGGACATTAGCTAGTGACCGTGTCAGTTTAACATCTAGGGAAAGTGTCAGGAAATGACCTAAGGATAGTGTGAAGACCTTTGTTACGGAGACTCTCAGGGCCTTATTCAGAACCAGTGTTAGGGGTTCAGGTAGGGACAGCATCAGAGCCTGACTTAGGGAGAGCGATAGGGTCTGAGTGAGGCCTAGCATCAGACACTTAGTGGGGGACACTATCGGGGCATGACTTAGGAGCAGCATCAGGGCCTCTGTTGGATCAGCCTTAGGGTCTTAGTTAAAGTCATGATCAGGGTCTGAGTTAGTCACAGCATCAAGGCCTGAGTTAGTTAGGGAAAGCTTCAGGGCCTCACTTAGGGACAGCGTCAGGGCTTACTTTGGGACAGTTTCAGGACCTTGGTAAGACATGGGTCAGGTTATTAGCTCCGGATAATGTCAGGACTTTCGATGTTGATGGCAGCAGGCCTTGGTTAGAGACAGTGTCAGGCCCTGAGTTACGACTAGCATCAGAGCCTTTGTTAGATACAATGTACGGGACTGAATTAGGAGTAGAGTCAGGGCCTTAGTTAGTGACAGTGTCAGGGCCTGACTTAGGGAGAGCGACAGGGCCTGAGTGAGGTTTAGCATCAGGCCCTTGGCTGGGCACACTGTCAGGGCATGACTTTGGAGCAGCATCAGCGACTTTGCTGGATCAGCATTAAGGTCTTCGTTAGGTACATGATCAGGGCCTGAATTAGTCACAGCTTCAAGGCTTCAGTTAAGGAAAGCTTCAGGGCCTGAGTTAGGGACAGCCTCAGGTCTTCACTTAGGGACAGCGTCAGGGCTTACTTTGGGACAGTTTCAGGACCTTGGAAAGACATAGGTCAGGATAGTAGCTCAGGATAATGGCAGGACTTTTGATAGTGATGGCAGCAGGGCCTTAGTTACAGAGGGTTTCAGGGCCTGAGTTAGGCCGAGCATCAGAGACTTTGTTAGGTACAGTGGAAGGGACTGAGTTAGGAGTAGTGTCAGGGCCTTGCTTAGGGACAGTGTCAGGGTCTGATTTAGGTGTACTGTCTGAGACCTAGTTAGGGACAGTGCTAGGGCCTGAGTTAGGATTAGTGTCAAGGCCTTATTGAGGACCAATTTCAGGGCCTTAGTTTGGACTAGCATCAGAGCCATTGTTAGGAATCGTATGAGGGCCTGAGTTAGGCATACTATCAGGGCCTTAGTTAGGGAGAGTTTTAGGGCCTGAGTTACGATTAGTGTCAAGGCCTTATTTAGGACCAATTTTAGGGCTTTAGTTTGGACTAGCAACAAAGCCTTTGTTAGGTAGCATGTCGGGGCCTCAGTTAGGTGTAGTGTCAGGGCCATTGTTAGGGACAGTATCAGGGCCTGACTTAGGAGAAGTTCAGGGCCTTAGCCAGGGAAAGTGTCAGGGCCTTAGTTAGGGACATTATCAGGGCCTGAATTAGCAGTAGTGTCAAAAGTCCTTAGTGAGGAGAGTAAGGAGTAAGTCAGGACTCAGGCCCTGACACTGTTCTTAAATAAGGCCCTGACATTACCTGTAACACAGGTCCTGATCTGATTCCTATCATAGGCGCTGATGTTGGACTTAACTAAGGCCCTGACACTGGTCCTAACTAAAGCTGTGACACTACTCTTAACTCAGGCCCTGACACTGTCCCTAACAAAGCCTCTGACACTACTCCTAAATCAGGCACTGACACTGTCCCTAACTAAGGCCCTGACATACACCTAACTCAGGCCCTGACACTGTCTCTAACTAAGGCCCTGATACTACTCCAAACTCAGCACTGACACTGTCACTAACTAAGGCCCTGACACTATTCATAGCTCACGCCCTAACACAACTCCGAAATCATGCCCTGACAATGTCCCTAAATAAGGCCCTGACACTATTCCTAACTCAGGCGCTGACACAATACTTAAGGAAGGCCCTGACATTACTCCTAACTCAGGCCCTGAAAAGGTCCCTAACTAAGGCCCTGACATACACCTAACTCAGGCCCTGACACTGTCTCTAACTAAGGCCCTGATACTACTCCAAACTCAGCACTGACACTGTCACTAACTAAGGCCCTGACACTATTCATAGCTCACGCCCTAACACAACTCCGAAATCATGCCCTGACAATGTCCCTAACTAAGGCCCTGACACTATTCCTAACTCAGGCGCTGACACAATACTTAAGGAAGGCCCTGACATTACTCCTAACTCAGGCCCTGAAAAGGTCCCTAACTAAGGCCGACACAACTCCTAACTCAGGCACTAACACTGTCCCTAAATAAGGCCCTGAAACTATTCCTAACTGAGGCGCTGATACAATACCTAACGAAGGCACTGATGCTACTCCTAACTAAGGCCCTGACACTACTCCTATCTAAAGCAATGACACTGTCTATAACTTACGCCCTGACTCTACTCCTGACTCAGGCACTGACACTGGCCCTAACTTAGGCCCTGACACTACTCTTAACTAAGCAACTGACACTGTCCCTAACTAAGGTCCTGACACTACTCCCAAACTAGGCACTGACTTTGTCCCTAACTAAGGCCCTGACACTACTCCCAAACTAGGCACTGACTTTGTCCCTAACTAAGGCCCTGACATTACTCTCAAGTCAGGCACTAACACTGTCCCTAACTAAGGACTTGACACTCCTCTTAACTCAGGCCCTGGCACAGTCCCTACAAAGGCCTGCCACCACCCCAACTCTGGCACTGAGAGTGTCCCTAACTACGGCCATCACACTACTCCTAACTCAGGCACTGACGCTGTCCCTAAGTAAGGCCCAGACACTACTCCCAACGCAGGCACTGACGCTGTCCCTAACTAAGGCTCTGACACTACTCCCAACACAGGCATTGACAATGTCCCTAACTAAGGCTCTCACACTACTACTTACTTAGGCACTGACACGCTACCTAACTAAGGCCCTGAGACTACTTCTACCTCAGACCCTGACACTGTCCCTAACGAAGGGCCTGATACTACTCCCAACACAGGCACTGACACTCTTCCTAACTAAGGCCTTGACACTACTTTTAACTCATGCCCTGATGCTTTCCCAAAAAAGACCCTGAGACTATTCCCAACTCAGGCACTGACACTCTCCCTAACTAAGACCCTGACACTACTCCCATCTCAGCCACTGACACTGTCCCTAATGCCCTGACACTACTTCCAACTCAGGCACTGACACTGTCCCTAACTAGGCCCTGACACTACTCCCAACTCAGGCACTGACACTGTCCCTAATTAAGGCCCTGACATAACTGCCAACTCCGGCACTGACACTTTCTCTCACTAAGGCCCTGAAACTACTCACAACTCAGGCCCTGACACTGTTCCTAACTACCGGTCTCAGACTACTCCTAACTTAGGCCCTGACACTATTCCTAACACAGTCCCTGACACTGTCCCTAACTAAGGTCCTGAGACTATTCCTAACTCAGACCCTGACACTGTCCATAACTTAGGCCATGTCACTACTCCCAACTCAGGCACTGACGCTGTTCCTAACTAAGGGTCTGGCACTACTCTAAACTGAGACACTGACACTCTTCCAAATTAAGGCCTTGACACTGCTCTTACCTCAGGCCCTGACACTGTCCATAATAAAGACCCTGACAAAAATCCCAACTTAGGCACTGACAATGTCCGTAACTAAGGCCCTGACACTATTCCCATCTCAGCCACTGACACTGTCCCTAACTATGGCCCTGACACTACTCCCAATGCAAGCACTGGCGCTGTCCCTAACTAAGGCACTGGCACTACTCCCAACTCGCCCTGGTGCTGTCCCTAACTAAGGCTTGGACACTATTCCCAATTCAGGCAATGACAGTGTCCCTAACTGAGGCAATGATACTACTCCCAACTCAAGCACTAAGGCTCTGGATCATTGTGATGACCAGCGCCATGGAGCATTGTGATGACAAGGGTCATGGAGAATTGTGATGACGGGTCCTGGAGCATTGTGGTGACATGGGCCATGGAGCATTTTGATTACAGGGGTCATGGGGCATTGTGATGAAAGTGGTCATGGAGCATTGTGATGAAAGTGGTCATGGAACATTGTGATAAAAGTGGTCATGTAGCATTGTGATGAAAAGTGCTATGGAGCATTGGGATGACAGGGGTCATGGAGCATTGTGATGACAAATGCGTGGAGATTTGTGATGACAAGGACCCTGGAGCATTGTGATTATAAGGAGCATGAAGCATTGTGATGACAGGGGCCATAGAGCATTTTAATGACAAGGGACATGGAGCATTGTGATGACAGAGGTCATGGAGCATTGTGGTGACCAGAGGCATGGAGCATTGTGAAGAAAGGGGTACTGTAACATTGTAATGAAGGGGTCAAGGAGCATTTTGATGACAAGGATCATGGAGCATTGCGATGACAAGGGCCATGGAGCATTGTGATGACAGGGCTCATGTGGCATTATGATGACAGTGGTCATGGAGCAATGTGATGAACGTTGTCATGGAGCACTGTGATTACAGGGGCCATGGAGAATTGTGATGACAAAGGCCAGGGAACATTGGGATGACAGGGGTCATGGAGCATTGTGATGAAAACGGACCTGGAGCATTGTGATGAAAGGGGTCATGGCTCATTGTGATGACAGGGGGCCTGGAACATTGTGATGACAGGGGTCACGGGGCATTGTGATGACAAGGGCCATGGAACATTTTGATGACAGTGGTCATATGGCATTTTGAATGACAGGGGCCATGAAGCATTGTGATGACAAGAGTCATGGAGACTTGTGATGACAGGGGGCATGGAGCTTTGTGATTTCACAGGCATGTAGCATTTTAGACAAGGGTCATGGAGCATTGTGATGAAAGGGGTCATGGAGCATTGTGATGATAAGGGCATGGAGCATTGTGATGACAATGGCATGTAGCATTGCGATGACAAAGGTCATGGAGCATTGTGATGACAGGGATTATGGAGCATTGTGATGACAAGGGCGTGGAGCATTGTGATGACAGTGGTCATGGAACATTGTGACGATAAGGGCATCGAGCCGAGTTAGGGACAGTCTAGCGGCCTTGGGACTAAATTCAGTGCCTGAATTAGGCACAGCATAAGGTCTTTAGTTAGCATCCGAGGTAGGACATTAGCTCGGGACAGTGTTAGGGTAAAGGCTTGGAATCGTGTCAGGAAATGACCTAAGGATAGTGTGAAGACCTTAGTTACTGAGATTCTCAGGGACTTCTTCAGAAGCAGTGTTAGGGCTTCAGGTAGGGACAGCATCAGGGCCTGACTTAGGGAGAGCGACAGGGCCTGAGTGAGGCCTAATGTCAGGCCCTTAGCTGGGGACACTGTCAGGGAATGACTTAGGAGCAGCATCAGTGCCTTTGTTGGATCAGCTTTAGGCTCTTAGTTAAAGACATGACCGGAGCCCTAGTTAGTCACAGCCTCAAGGCCTCAGTTAGGGAAAACTTTAGGGTCTGAGTTACAGACAGCCTCAGGTCTTCACTTAAAGACAGCCACAGGTCTTTCTTAGGGACAGTGTCAGGACCTTGGTTAGAAATGAGTCAGAATATTAGCTCAGGAGAGTGTCAGGATTTTAGTTTTTGCTGGCAGCAGGGCCTCTATTAAGGACAGATTCCGGGCCTTTGTTAGATTCAGTGTCATGGCCTTAGTTAGGAGTAGTCAGGGCCTTAGTTAGGGAGAGCATGAGGGTTTCAGTTCGCATAAGATGCAGGAGATTATCTCGGGACAGAGTCAGGTTCCAGGCCAGAGATAGTGAAAGGAAATGACCAAGGGATAACGAGAAGACCTTAGTTATTGAGAGCTTCAGGGCCTTAGTTAGCAGCAGCGTGAGCACCTTAATCAGGACCAGCGCCAGGGCTTGATGTATGGGCAGCATCAGAGCCTAAGTAAGGTACAGCAACAGGGCCTAAGTGAGGCCTATCTTTAGGGCCTGAGTAAGGGACAGTATCAGGGCATGACTTAGGAGCAGCATAAAGGCCTCTGTAGGATCAGCATTAGGGTCTTCGTTAAAGCTATTATCAGGGCCTCCGTTAGGGATAGCCTCAAGGCCTCACTTAGGGACAGCGTCAGGGCTTACTTTGGGAAAGTTTCAGGACCTTGGTAAGACATGGGTCAGGCTATTAGCTCAGGATAATATCAAGTGTTCAGATATTGACGGCAGCAGGGCCTTAGTTAGAGGCAGTGTCAAGGCCTAAGTTAGGACTAGCATCAGAGCCTTTGTTAGGTACAGTGTCAGTGACTGAGTTAGGTGTAGTGTCAGAGCCTTAGTTAGGGACAGTGTCAGGGCCTGCATTAGGACGAGCCTCCAGGCCTCAGTTAGGGACAGGTTCACGGACTCGGACCTAAATTCAGGGCCTCATTTAGGGACAGAATCAGGGATTTAGCTAGCATAAGGGGATCTACAGCTGAAAGCAACCTGAACACCACCACAAGCAGATGCAGAAGTGAACCATGCACGCTCCTATGAAGGAAGATTCCACAGCAGTTGAGTACATTTTGTTTAAAGTTAGTAACACTATAAAAATTATGTTTGGAAGAAAACAATATTCAGAAGATGAAAGAATCTCGTTCTAAAGAATCTCTTTAGCTAATCTCGACATTAGCTAAAGAGAAGGTTAGGTTAAGGTCTAGGGAGAGTGTCAGGAAATGACCTAGGGATAGTGTCAAGACCTTAGTTACTTAGCACATCAGGACCTAATTTAGGAGCAGTGAGTGTCAGGGCTTCGGGTAGGAACAGCGTCAGAGCCTGACTTAGGGAGTGGGACAGGGCCTGAGTGAGGCCTAGCGTCAGGGCCTTAGCTAGAGACAGTGTCAAGGCATGACTTAGGAGCAGCCTGAGAGCCATGGTAGGATCAGCCTCAGGGGCTATGTTAAAGATATTATCAGGGCCTCTGTTAGGGACAGCCTCAAGACCTCACTTCGAGACAGCATCAGGGCTTCCTTAGGGACAGTTTCAGGACCTTGGTAAGAGATGGGTCAAGAAATTAGCTCAGGATAGTGTCAGGACTTTAGGTATTGACGGCAGCAGGGCCTTAGTTAGGGACAGTGTCAGGCCCTGAATTAGGACGAACATCGAGGCCTTAGGTACGGACAGGGTCACAGCCTCGAGAGTAATTTTAGGCCCTTAGTTAAGGACAGCAGCAGGGCTGTAGTTAGCATAAGAGGCACGACATTTGCTAGGGACAGGCTCAGGTTATGGTCTAGGGAGAGTGTCAGGAAAGGACCTAAGCATAGTGTCAAAACCTTAGTTACTGAGAGTATCAGATCCTTATTTAGAACCAGTGTCAGGGCTTCAGGTAGGGACAGCATCAGAGCCTGACTTAGGCAGAGCGACAGGGCCTGAGTGAGGCCTAGCGTCAGGCCCTTAGCTGAGGACACTGTCAGGGCATGACTTAGGAACAGAATCAGCGCCTCTGTTGGATCAGCCTTAGCGTCTTTGTTACAGATATGATCAGGGCCTGACTTAGTCACAGCTTCAAGGCCTCACTTAGGGAAAGCTTCAGGGCCTGAGTTAGGGACAGCCTCAGTTCTTAACATAGGGACAGCGACAGGGCTTTCTTAGGGACAGTGTCAGGACCTTGGTTAGAAATATGTCAGGATATTAACTCAGGCTAGTGTCCAGTTTTTAGTTATTGCTGACAGCAGGGCCTATATTAGGGGCAAATTCTGAGCCTTACTTCGAGACAGTGTCAGGGCCTGAGTTAGGACTAGCATCAGAGCCCTTGTAAAGTACAGTGTCAGGGACTGAGTTAGGTGTAGTGTCAGGGCTTTAGTTAGGGACAGTGTCAGCGCCTCAGTTAGGATGAGCCTCCAACCTCAGTTAGGGACAGCTTGACGGCCTCGGGACTAATTTCAGGCTCTTAGTTCGAGACAGCATCAGGGATTTAGTTAGCATAAGAGGCTCGACAATAGCTAAAGACAAGTTTAGGTTAAGATCTAGGGATAGTGTCAGGAAATGACCTAGGGAGAGTGGCAAGACCATAGCTAATTAGAGCATCAGTGCCTAATTTAGGCCCAGTGTCAGGGCTTCAGGTAGGGACAGAGTCTTAGCCTGACTTAGGGAGAGCGACAGGGCCTGAGTGATGCCTAGAGTCAGGGCCTTAGCTACGGACAGCGTCAGGGCATGACATAGGATCAACATAAGGGTCTCTGTAAGATCAGCATTAGAGTTTCGTTCAAGACATTATCAGGACCTCTGTGAGGGACAGCCTCAGGGCCTCACTTAGGGACAGTGTCAGGGCTAACTTTGGGAGAGTTTCAGGACCTTGGTAAGACATGGGTCAGGGTATTAGCTCAGGATAATGTCAGGACTTTAGATATTGATGGTAGCAGCGCCTACGTTAGGGAAAGTTTCAAGGCGTTAGTTAGGAGTAGCGGGCCTCTGATAGGTCCAGTGTCAGATCCTCAGTTAGCAATAGTGTTAGGGCCTTAGTTAGGGACAGTGTCAGGGCCGGATGTAGGGCGAGCATCTAGGCCTTCGTTCGGGACAGGTTCATGGTCTTGGGACTAAATTCCGTGCCTGAGGTAGGCACAGCCTAAGGGCTTCAGTTAGCATAAGAGGCAGGACATTAGCTAGTGACCGTGTCAGTTTAACATCTAGGGAAAGTGTCAGGAAATGACCTAAGGATAGTGTGAAGACCTTTGTTACGGAGACTCTCAGGGCCTTATTCAGAACCAGTGTTAGGGGTTCAGGTAGGGACAGCATCAGAGCCTGACTTAGGGAGAGCGATAGGGTCTGAGTGAGGCCTAGCATCAGACACTTAGTGGGGGACACTATCGGGGCATGACTTAGGAGCAGCATCAGGGCCTCTGTTGGATCAGCCTTAGGGTCTTAGTTAAAGTCATGATCAGGGTCTGAGTTAGTCACAGCATCAAGGCCTGAGTTAGTTAGGGAAAGCTTCAGGGCCTCACTTAGGGACAGCGTCCGGGCTTACTTTGGGACAGTTTCAGGACCTTGGTAAGACATGGGTCAGGTTATTAGCTCCGGATAATGTCAGGACTTTCGATGTTGATGGCAGCAGGCCTTGGTTAGAGACAGTGTCAGGCCCTGAGTTACGACTAGCATCAGAGCCTTTGTTAGATACAATGTACGGGACTGAATTAGGAGTAGAGTCAGGGCCTTAGTTAGTGACAGTGTCAGGGCCTGACTTAGGGAGAGCGACAGGGCCTGAGTGAGGTTTAGCATCAGGCCCTTGGCTGGGCACACTGTCAGGGCATGACTTTGGAGCAGCATCAGCGACTTTGCTGGATCAGCATTAAGGTCTTCGTTAGGTACATGATCAGGGCCTGAATTAGTCACAGCTTCAAGGCTTCAGTTAAGGAAAGCTTCAGGGCCTGAGTTAGGGACAGCCTCAGGTCTTCACTTAGGGACAGCGTCAGGGCTTACTTTGGGACAGTTTCAGGACCTTGGAAAGACATAGGTCAGGATAGTAGCTCAGGATAATGGCAGGACTTTTGATAGTGATGGCAGCAGGGCCTTAGTTACAGAGGGTTTCAGGGCCTGAGTTAGGCCGAGCATCAGAGACTTTGTTAGGTACAGTGGAAGGGACTGAGTTAGGAGTAGTGTCAGGGCCTTGCTTAGGGACAGTGTCAGGGTCTGATTTAGGTGTACTGTCTGAGACCTAGTTAGGGACAGTGCTAGGGCCTGAGTTAGGATTAGTGTCAAGGCCTTATTGAGGACCAATTTCAGGGCCTTAGTTTGGACTAGCATCAGAGCCATTGTTAGGAATCGTATGAGGGCCTGAGTTAGGCATACTATCAGGGCCTTAGTTAGGGAGAGTTTTAGGGCCTGAGTTACGATTAGTGTCAAGGCCTTATTTAGGACCAATTTTAGGGCTTTAGTTTGGACTAGCAACAAAGCCTTTGTTAGGTAGCATGTCGGGGCCTCAGTTAGGTGTAGTGTCAGGGCCATTGTTAGGGACAGTATCAGGGCCTGACTTAGGAGAAGTTCAGGGCCTTAGCCAGGGAAAGTGTCAGGGCCTTAGTTAGGGACATTATCAGGGCCTGAATTAGCAGTAGTGTCAAAAGTCCTTAGTGAGGAGAGTAAGGAGTAAGTCAGGACTCAGGCCCTGACACTGTTCTTAAATAAGGCCCTGACATTACCTGTAACACAGGTCCTGATCTGATTCCTATCATAGGCGCTGATGTTGGACTTAACTAAGGCCCTGACACTGGTCCTAACTAAAGCTGTGACACTACTCTTAACTCAGGCCCTGACACTGTCCCTAACAAAGCCTCTGACACTACTCCTAAATCAGGCACTGACACTGTCCCTAACTAAGGCCCTGACATACACCTAACTCAGGCCCTGACACTGTCTCTAACTAAGGCCCTGATACTACTCCAAACTCAGCACTGACACTGTCACTAACTAAGGCCCTGACACTATTCATAGCTCACGCCCTAACACAACTCCGAAATCATGCCCTGACAATGTCCCTAAATAAGGCCCTGACACTATTCCTAACTCAGGCGCTGACACAATACTTAAGGAAGGCCCTGACATTACTCCTAACTCAGGCCCTGAAAAGGTCCCTAACTAAGGCCCTGACATACACCTAACTCAGGCCCTGACACTGTCTCTAACTAAGGCCCTGATACTACTCCAAACTCAGCACTGACACTGTCACTAACTAAGGCCCTGACACTATTCATAGCTCACGCCCTAACACAACTCCGAAATCATGCCCTGACAATGTCCCTAACTAAGGCCCTGACACTATTCCTAACTCAGGCGCTGACACAATACTTAAGGAAGGCCCTGACATTACTCCTAACTCAGGCCCTGAAAAGGTCCCTAACTAAGGCCGACACAACTCCTAACTCAGGCACTAACACTGTCCCTAAATAAGGCCCTGAAACTATTCCTAACTGAGGCGCTGATACAATACCTAACGAAGGCACTGATGCTACTCCTAACTAAGGCCCTGACACTACTCCTATCTAAAGCAATGACACTGTCTATAACTTACGCCCTGACTCTACTCCTGACTCAGGCACTGACACTGGCCCTAACTTAGGCCCTGACACTACTCTTAACTAAGCAACTGACACTGTCCCTAACTAAGGTCCTGACACTACTCCCAAACTAGGCACTGACTTTGTCCCTAACTAAGGCCCTGACACTACTCCCAAACTAGGCACTGACTTTGTCCCTAACTAAGGCCCTGACATTACTCTCAAGTCAGGCACTAACACTGTCCCTAACTAAGGACTTGACACTCCTCTTAACTCAGGCCCTGGCACAGTCCCTACAAAGGCCTGCCACCACCCCAACTCTGGCACTGAGAGTGTCCCTAACTACGGCCATCACACTACTCCTAACTCAGGCACTGACGCTGTCCCTAAGTAAGGCCCAGACACTACTCCCAACGCAGGCACTGACGCTGTCCCTAACTAAGGCTCTGACACTACTCCCAACACAGGCATTGACAATGTCCCTAACTAAGGCTCTCACACTACTACTTACTTAGGCACTGACACGCTACCTAACTAAGGCCCTGAGACTACTTCTACCTCAGACCCTGACACTGTCCCTAACGAAGGGCCTGATACTACTCCCAACACAGGCACTGACACTCTTCCTAACTAAGGCCTTGACACTACTTTTAACTCATGCCCTGATGCTTTCCCAAAAAAGACCCTGAGACTATTCCCAACTCAGGCACGGACACTCTCCCTAACTAAGACCCTGACACTACTCCCATCTCAGCCACTGACACTGTCCCTAATGCCCTGACACTACTTCCAACTCAGGCACTGACACTGTCCCTAACTAGGCCCTGACACTACTCCCAACTCAGGCACTGACACTGTCCCTAATTAAGGCCCTGACATAACTCCCAACTCCGGCACTGACACTTTCTCTCACTAAGGCCCTGAAACTACTCACAACTCAGGCCCTGACACTGTTCCTAACTACCGGTCTCAGACTACTCCTAACTTAGGCCCTGACACTATTCCTAACACAGTCCCTGACACTGTCCCTAACTAAGGTCCTGAGACTATTCCTAACTCAGACCCTGACACTGTCCATAACTTAGGCCATGTCACTACTCCCAACTCAGGCACTGACGCTGTTCCTAACTAAGGGTCTGGCACTACTCTAAACTGAGACACTGACACTCTTCCAAATTAAGGCCTTGACACTGCTCTTACCTCAGGCCCTGACACTGTCCATAATAAAGACCCTGACAAAAATCCCAACTTAGGCACTGACAATGTCCGTAACTAAGGCCCTGACACTATTCCCATCTCAGCCACTGACACTGTCCCTAACTATGGCCCTGACACTACTCCCAATGCAAGCACTGGCGCTGTCCCTAACTAAGGCACTGGCACTACTCCCAACTCGCCCTGGTGCTGTCCCTAACTAAGGCTTGGACACTATTCCCAATTCAGGCAATGACAGTGTCCCTAACTGAGGCAATGATACTACTCCCAACTCAAGCACTAAGGCTCTGGATCATTGTGATGACCAGCGCCATGGAGCATTGTGATGACAAGGGTCATGGAGAATTGTGATGACGGGTCCTGGAGCATTGTGGTGACATGGGCCATGGAGCATTTTGATTACAGGGGTCATGGGGCATTGTGATGAAAGTGGTCATGGAGCATTGTGATGAAAGTGGTCATGGAACATTGTGATAAAAGTGGTCATGTAGCATTGTGATGAAAAGTGCTATGGAGCATTGGGATGACAGGGGTCATGGAGCATTGTGATGACAAATGCGTGGAGATTTGTGATGACAAGGACCCTGGAGCATTGTGATTATAAGGAGCATGAAGCATTGTGATGACAGGGGCCATAGAGCATTTTAATGACAAGGGACATGGAGCATTGTGATGACAGAGGTCATGGAGCATTGTGGTGACCAGAGGCATGGAGCATTGTGAAGAAAGGGGTACTGTAACATTGTAATGAAGGGGTCAAGGAGCATTTTGATGACAAGGATCATGGAGCATTGCGATGACAAGGGCCATGGAGCATTGTGATGACAGGGCTCATGTGGCATTATGATGACAGTGGTCATGGAGCAATGTGATGAACGTTGTCATGGAGCACTGTGATTACAGGGGCCATGGAGAATTGTGATGACAAAGGCCAGGGAACATTGGGATGACAGGGGTCATGGAGCATTGTGATGAAAACGGACCTGGAGCATTGTGATGAAAGGGGTCATGGCTCATTGTGATGACAGGGGGCCTGGAACATTGTGATGACAGGGGTCACGGGGCATTGTGATGACAAGGGCCATGGAACATTTTGATGACAGTGGTCATATGGCATTTTGAATGACAGGGGCCATGAAGCATTGTGATGACAAGAGTCATGGAGACTTGTGATGACAGGGGGCATGGAGCTTTGTGATTTCACAGGCATGTAGCATTTTAGACAAGGGTCATGGAGCATTGTGATGAAAGGGGTCATGGAGCATTGTGATGATAAGGGCATGGAGCATTGTGATGACAATGGCATGTAGCATTGCGATGACAAAGGTCATGGAGCATTGTGATGACAGGGATTATGGAGCATTGTGATGACAAGGGCGTGGAGCATTGTGATGACAGTGGTCATGGAACATTGTGACGATAAGGGCATCGAGCCGAGTTAGGGACAGTCTAGCGGCCTTGGGACTAAATTCAGTGCCTGAATTAGGCACAGCATAAGGTCTTTAGTTAGCATCCGAGGTAGGACATTAGCTCGGGACAGGGTTAGGGTAAAGGCTTGGAATCGTGTCAGGAAATGACCTAAGGATAGTGTGAAGACCTTAGTTACTGAGATTCTCAGGGACTTCTTCAGAAGCAGTGTTAGGGCTTCAGGTAGGGACAGCATCAGGGCCTGACTTAGGGAGAGCGACAGGGCCTGAGTGAGGCCTAATGTCAGGCCCTTAGCTGGGGACACTGTCAGGGAATGACTTAGGAGCAGCATCAGTGCCTTTGTTGGATCAGCTTTAGGCTCTTAGTTAAAGACATGACCGGAGCCCTAGTTAGTCACAGCCTCAAGGCCTCAGTTAGGGAAAACTTTAGGGTCTGAGTTACAGACAGCCTCAGGTCTTCACTTAAAGACAGCCACAGGTCTTTCTTAGGGACAGTGTCAGGACCTTGGTTAGAAATGAGTCAGAATATTAGCTCAGGAGAGTGTCAGGATTTTAGTTTTTGCTGGCAGCAGGGCCTCTATTAAGGACAGATTCCGGGCCTTTGTTAGATTCAGTGTCATGGCCTTAGTTAGGAGTAGTCAGGGCCTTAGTTAGGGAGAGCATGAGGGTTTCAGTTCGCATAAGATGCAGGAGATTATCTCGGGACAGAGTCAGGTTCCAGGCCAGAGATAGTGAAAGGAAATGACCAAGGGATAACGAGAAGACCTTAGTTATTGAGAGCTTCAGGGCCTTAGTTAGCAGCAGCGTGAGCACCTTAATCAGGACCAGCGCCAGGGCTTGATGTATGGGCAGCATCAGAGCCTAAGTAAGGTACAGCAACAGGGCCTAAGTGAGGCCTATCTTTAGGGCCTGAGTAAGGGACAGTATCAGGGCATGACTTAGGAGCAGCATAAAGGCCTCTGTAGGATCAGCATTAGGGTCTTCGTTAAAGCTATTATCAGGGCCTCCGTTAGGGATAGCCTCAAGGCCTCACTTAGGGACAGCGTCAGGGCTTACTTTGGGAAAGTTTCAGGACCTTGGTAAGACATGGGTCAGGCTATTAGCTCAGGATAATATCAAGTGTTCAGATATTGACGGCAGCAGGGCCTTAGTTAGAGGCAGTGTCAAGGCCTAAGTTAGGACTAGCATCAGAGCCTTTGTTAGGTACAGTGTCAGTGACTGAGTTAGGTGTAGTGTCAGAGCCTTAGTTAGGGACAGTGTCAGGGCCTGCATTAGGACGAGCCTCCAGGCCTCAGTTAGGGACAGGTTCACGGACTCGGACCTAAATTCAGGGCCTCATTTAGGGACAGAATCAGGGATTTAGCTAGCATAAGGGGATCTACAGCTGAAAGCAACCTGAACACCACCACAAGCAGATGCAGAAGTGAACCATGCACGCTCCTATGAAGGAAGATTCCACAGCAGTTGAGTACATTTTGTTTAAAGTTAGTAACACTATAAAAATTATGTTTGGAAGAAAACAATATTCAGAAGATGAAAGAATCTCGTTCTAAAGAATCTCTTTAGCTAATCTCGACATTAGCTAAAGAGAAGGTTAGGTTAAGGTCTAGGGAGAGTGTCAGGAAATGACCTAGGGATAGTGTCAAGACCTTAGTTACTTAGCACATCAGGACCTAATTTAGGAGCAGTGAGTGTCAGGGCTTCGGGTAGGAACAGCGTCAGAGCCTGACTTAGGGAGTGGGACAGGGCCTGAGTGAGGCCTAGCGTCAGGGCCTTAGCTAGAGACAGTGTCAAGGCATGACTTAGGAGCAGCCTGAGAGCCATGGTAGGATCAGCCTCAGGGGCTATGTTAAAGATATTATCAGGGCCTCTGTTAGGGACAGCCTCAAGACCTCACTTCGAGACAGCATCAGGGCTTCCTTAGGGACAGTTTCAGGACCTTGGTAAGAGATGGGTCAAGAAATTAGCTCAGGATAGTGTCAGGACTTTAGCTATTGACGGCAGCAGGGCCTTAGTTAGGGACAGTGTCAGGCCCTGAATTAGGACGAACATCGAGGCCTTAGGTACGGACAGGGTCACAGCCTCGAGAGTAATTTTAGGCCCTTAGTTAAGGACAGCAGCAGGGCTGTAGTTAGCATAAGAGGCACGACATTTGCTAGGGACAGGCTCAGGTTATGGTCTAGGGAGAGTGTCAGGAAAGGACCTAAGCATAGTGTCAAAACCTTAGTTACTGAGAGTATCAGATCCTTATTTAGAACCAGTGTCAGGGCTTCAGGTAGGGACAGCATCAGAGCCTGACTTAGGCAGAGCGACAGGGCCTGAGTGAGGCCTAGCGTCAGGCCCTTAGCTGAGGACACTGTCAGGGCATGACTTAGGAACAGAATCAGCGCCTCTGTTGGATCAGCCTTAGCGTCTTTGTTACAGATATGATCAGGGCCTGACTTAGTCACAGCTTCAAGGCCTCACTTAGGGAAAGCTTCAGGGCCTGAGTTAGGGACAGCCTCAGTTCTTAACATAGGGACAGCGACAGGGCTTTCTTAGGGACAGTGTCAGGACCTTGGTTAGAAATATGTCAGGATATTAACTCAGGCTAGTGTCCAGTTTTTAGTTATTGCTGACAGCAGGGCCTATATTAGGGGCAAATTCTGAGCCTTACTTCGAGACAGTGTCAGGGCCTGAGTTAGGACTAGCATCAGAGCCCTTGTAAAGTACAGTGTCAGGGACTGAGTTAGGTGTAGTGTCAGGGCTTTAGTTAGGGACAGTGTCAGCGCCTCAGTTAGGATGAGCCTCCAACCTCAGTTAGGGACAGCTTGACGGCCTCGGGACTAATTTCAGGCTCTTAGTTCGAGACAGCATCAGGGATTTAGTTAGCATAAGAGGCTCGACAATAGCTAAAGACAAGTTTAGGTTAAGATCTAGGGATAGTGTCAGGAAATGACCTAGGGAGAGTGGCAAGACCATAGCTAATTAGAGCATCAGTGCCTAATTTAGGCCCAGTGTCAGGGCTTCAGGTAGGGACAGAGTCTTAGCCTGACTTAGGGAGAGCGACAGGGCCTGAGTGATGCCTAGAGTCAGGGCCTTAGCTACGGACAGCGTCAGGGCATGACATAGGATCAACATAAGGGTCTCTGTAAGATCAGCATTAGAGTTTCGTTCAAGACATTATCAGGACCTCTGTGAGGGACAGCCTCAGGGCCTCACTTAGGGACAGTGTCAGGGCTAACTTTGGGAGAGTTTCAGGACCTTGGTAAGACATGGGTCAGGGTATTAGCTCAGGATAATGTCAGGACTTTAGATATTGATGGTAGCAGCGCCTACGTTAGGGAAAGTTTCAAGGCGTTAGTTAGGAGTAGCGGGCCTCTGATAGGTCCAGTGTCAGATCCTCAGTTAGCAATAGTGTTAGGGCCTTAGTTAGGGACAGTGTCAGGGCCGGATGTAGGGCGAGCATCTAGGCCTTCGTTCGGGACAGGTTCATGGTCTTGGGACTAAATTCCGTGCCTGAGGTAGGCACAGCCTAAGGGCTTCAGTTAGCATAAGAGGCAGGACATTAGCTAGTGACCGTGTCAGTTTAACATCTAGGGAAAGTGTCAGGAAATGACCTAAGGATAGTGTGAAGACCTTTGTTACGGAGACTCTCAGGGCCTTATTCAGAACCAGTGTTAGGGGTTCAGGTAGGGACAGCATCAGAGCCTGACTTAGGGAGAGCGATAGGGTCTGAGTGAGGCCTAGCATCAGACACTTAGTGGGGGACACTATCGGGGCATGACTTAGGAGCAGCATCAGGGCCTCTGTTGGATCAGCCTTAGGGTCTTAGTTAAAGTCATGATCAGGGTCTGAGTTAGTCACAGCATCAAGGCCTGAGTTAGTTAGGGAAAGCTTCAGGGCCTCACTTAGGGACAGCGTCAGGGCTTACTTTGGGACAGTTTCAGGACCTTGGTAAGACATGGGTCAGGTTATTAGCTCCGGATAATGTCAGGACTTTCGATGTTGATGGCAGCAGGCCTTGGTTAGAGACAGTGTCAGGCCCTGAGTTACGACTAGCATCAGAGCCTTTGTTAGATACAATGTACGGGACTGAATTAGGAGTAGAGTCAGGGCCTTAGTTAGTGACAGTGTCAGGGCCTGACTTAGGGAGAGCGACAGGGCCTGAGTGAGGTTTAGCATCAGGCCCTTGGCTGGGCACACTGTCAGGGCATGACTTTGGAGCAGCATCAGCGACTTTGCTGGATCAGCATTAAGGTCTTCGTTAGGTACATGATCAGGGCCTGAATTAGTCACAGCTTCAAGGCTTCAGTTAAGGAAAGCTTCAGGGCCTGAGTTAGGGACAGCCTCAGGTCTTCACTTAGGGACAGCGTCAGGGCTTACTTTGGGACAGTTTCAGGACCTTGGAAAGACATAGGTCAGGATAGTAGCTCAGGATAATGGCAGGACTTTTGATAGTGATGGCAGCAGGGCCTTAGTTACAGAGGGTTTCAGGGCCTGAGTTAGGCCGAGCATCAGAGACTTTGTTAGGTACAGTGGAAGGGACTGAGTTAGGAGTAGTGTCAGGGCCTTGCTTAGGGACAGTGTCAGGGTCTGATTTAGGTGTACTGTCTGAGACCTAGTTAGGGACAGTGCTAGGGCCTGAGTTAGGATTAGTGTCAAGGCCTTATTGAGGACCAATTTCAGGGCCTTAGTTTGGACTAGCATCAGAGCCATTGTTAGGAATCGTATGAGGGCCTGAGTTAGGCATACTATCAGGGCCTTAGTTAGGGAGAGTTTTAGGGCCTGAGTTACGATTAGTGTCAAGGCCTTATTTAGGACCAATTTTAGGGCTTTAGTTTGGACTAGCAACAAAGCCTTTGTTAGGTAGCATGTCGGGGCCTCAGTTAGGTGTAGTGTCAGGGCCATTGTTAGGGACAGTATCAGGGCCTGACTTAGGAGAAGTTCAGGGCCTTAGCCAGGGAAAGTGTCAGGGCCTTAGTTAGGGACATTATCAGGGCCTGAATTAGCAGTAGTGTCAAAAGTCCTTAGTGAGGAGAGTAAGGAGTAAGTCAGGACTCAGGCCCTGACACTGTTCTTAAATAAGGCCCTGACATTACCTGTAACACAGGTCCTGATCTGATTCCTATCATAGGCGCTGATGTTGGACTTAACTAAGGCCCTGACACTGGTCCTAACTAAAGCTGTGACACTACTCTTAACTCAGGCCCTGACACTGTCCCTAACAAAGCCTCTGACACTACTCCTAAATCAGGCACTGACACTGTCCCTAAGGCCCTGACATACACCTAACTCAGGCCCTGACACTGTCTCTAACTAAGGCCCTGATACTACTCCAAACTCAGCACTGACACTGTCACTAACTAAGGCCCTGACACTATTCATAGCTCACGCCCTAACACAACTCCGAAATCATGCCCTGACAATGTCCCTAAATAAGGCCCTGACACTATTCCTAACTCAGGCGCTGACACAATACTTAAGGAAGGCCCTGACATTACTCCTAACTCAGGCCCTGAAAAGGTCCCTAACTAAGGCCCTGACATACACCTAACTCAGGCCCTGACACTGTCTCTAACTAAGGCCCTGATACTACTCCAAACTCAGCACTGACACTGTCACTAACTAAGGCCCTGACACTATTCATAGCTCACGCCCTAACACAACTCCGAAATCATGCCCTGACAATGTCCCTAACTAAGGCCCTGACACTATTCCTAACTCAGGCGCTGACACAATACTTAAGGAAGGCCCTGACATTACTCCTAACTCAGGCCCTGAAAAGGTCCCTAACTAAGGCCGACACAACTCCTAACTCAGGCACTAACACTGTCCCTAAATAAGGCCCTGAAACTATTCCTAACTGAGGCGCTGATACAATACCTAACGAAGGCACTGATGCTACTCCTAACTAAGGCCCTGACACTACTCCTATCTAAAGCAATGACACTGTCTATGACTTACGCCCTGACTCTACTCCTGACTCAGGCACTGACACTGGCCCTAACTTAGGCCCTGACACTACTCTTAACTAAGCAACTGACACTGTCCCTAACTAAGGTCCTGACACTACTCCCAAACTAGGCACTGACTTTGTCCCTAACTAAGGCCCTGACACTACTCCCAAACTAGGCACTGACTTTGTCCCTAACTAAGGCCCTGACATTACTCTCAAGTCAGGCACTAACACTGTCCCTAACTAAGGACTTGACACTCCTCTTAACTCAGGCCCTGGCACAGTCCCTACAAAGGCCTGCCACCACCCCAACTCTGGCACTGAGAGTGTCCCTAACTACGGCCATCACACTACTCCTAACTCAGGCACTGACGCTGTCCCTAAGTAAGGCCCAGACACTACTCCCAACGCAGGCACTGACGCTGTCCCTAACTAAGGCTCTGACACTACTCCCAACACAGGCATTGACAATGTCCCTAACTAAGGCCCTCACACTACTACTTACTTAGGCACTGACACGCTACCTAACTAAGGCCCTGAGACTACTTCTACCTCAGACCCTGACACTGTCCCTAACGAAGGGCCTGATACTACTCCCAACACAGGCACTGACACTCTTCCTAACTAAGGCCTTGACACTACTTTTAACTCATGCCCTGATGCTTTCCCAAAAAAGACCCTGAGACTATTCCCAACTCAGGCACTGACACTCTCCCTAACTAAGACCCTGACACTACTCCCATCTCAGCCACTGACACTGTCCCTAATGCCCTGACACTACTTCCAACTCAGGCACTGACACTGTCCCTAATTAAGGCCCTGACATAACTCCCAACTCCGGCACTGACACTTTCTCTCACTAAGGCCCTGAAACTACTCACAACTCAGGCCCTGACACTGTTCCTAACTACCGGTCTCAGACTACTCCTAACTTAGGCCCTGACACTATTCCTAACACAGTCCCTGACACTGTCCCTAACTAAGGTCCTGAGACTATTCCTAACTCAGACCCTGACACTGTCCATAACTTAGGCCATGTCACTACTCCCAACTCAGGCACTGACGCTGTTCCTAACTAAGGGTCTGGCACTACTCCAAACTGAGACACTGACACTCTTCCAAATTAAGGCCTTGACACTGCTCTTACCTCAGGCCCTGACACTGTCCATAATAAAGACCCTGACAAAAATCCCAACTTAGGCACTGACAATGTCCGTAACTAAGGCCCTGACACTATTCCCATCTCAGCCACTGACACTGTCCCTAACTATGGCCCTGACACTACTCCCAATGCAAGCACTGGCGCTGTCCCTAACTAAGGCACTGGCACTACTCCCAACTCGCCCTGGTGCTGTCCCTAACTAAGGCTTGGACACTATTCCCAATTCAGGCAATGACAGTGTCCCTAACTGAGGCAATGATACTACTCCCAACTCAAGCACTAAGGCTCTGGATCATTGTGATGACCAGCGCCATGGAGCATTGTGATGACAAGGGTCATGGAGAATTGTGATGACGGGTCCTGGAGCATTGTGGTGACATGGGCCATGGAGCATTTTGATTACAGGGGTCATGGGGCATTGTGATGAAAGTGGTCATGGAGCATTGTGATGAAAGTGGTCATGGAACATTGTGATAAAAGTGGTCATGTAGCATTGTGATGAAAAGTGCTATGGAGCATTGGGATGACAGGGGTCATGGAGCATTGTGATGACAAATGCGTGGAGATTTGTGATGACAAGGACCCTGGAGCATTGTGATTATAAGGAGCATGAAGCATTGTGATGACAGGGGCCATAGAGCATTTTAATGACAAGGGACATGGAGCATTGTGATGACAGAGGTCATGGAGCATTGTGGTGACCAGAGGCATGGAGCATTGTGAAGAAAGGGGTACTGTAACATTGTAATGAAGGGGTCAAGGAGCATTTTGATGACAAGGATCATGGAGCATTGCGATGACAAGGGCCATGGAGCATTGTGATGACAGGGCTCATGTGGCATTATGATGACAGTGGTCATGGAGCAATGTGATGAACGTTGTCATGGAGCACTGTGATTACAGGGGCCATGGAGAATTGTGATGACAAAGGCCAGGGAACATTGTGATGACAGGGGTCATGGAGCATTGTGATGAAAACGGACCTGGAGCATTGTGATGAAAGGGGTCATGGCTCATTGTGATGACAGGGGGCCTGGAACATTGTGATGACAGGGGTCACGGGGCATTGTGATGACAAGGGCCATGGAACATTTTGATGACAGTGGTCATATGGCATTTTGAATGACAGGGGCCATGAAGCATTGTGATGACAAGAGTCATGGAGACTTGTGATGACAGGGGGCATGGAGCTTTGTGATTTCACAGGCATGTAGCATTTTAGACAAGGGTCATGGAGCATTGTGATGAAAGGGGTCATGGAGCATTGTGATGATAAGGGCATGGAGCATTGCGATGACAATGGCATGTAGCATTGCGATGACAAAGGTCATGGAGCATTGTGATGACAGGGATTATGGAGCATTGTGATGACAAGGGCGTGGAGCATTGTGATGACAGTGGTCATGGAACATTGTGACGATAAGGGCATCGAGCCGAGTTAGGGACAGTCTAGCGGCCTTGGGACTAAATTCAGTGCCTGAATTAGGCACAGCATAAGGTCTTTAGTTAGCATCCGAGGTAGGACATTAGCTCGGGACAGGGTTAGGGTAAAGGCTTGGAATCGTGTCAGGAAATGACCTAAGGATAGTATGAAGACCTTAGTTACTGAGATTCTCAGGGACTTCTTCAGAAGCAGTGTTAGGGCTTCAGGTAGGGACAGCATCAGGGCCTGACTTAGGGAGAGCGACAGGGCCTGAGTGAGGCCTAATGTCAGGCCCTTAGCTGGGGACACTGTCAGGGAATGACTTAGGAGCAGCATCAGTGCCTTTGTTGGATCAGCTTTAGGCTCTTAGTTAAAGACATGACCGGAGCCCTAGTTAGTCACAGCCTCAAGGCCTCAGTTAGGGAAAACTTTAGGGTCTGAGTTACAGACAGCCTCAGGTCTTCACTTAAAGACAGCCACAGGTCTTTCTTAGGGACAATGTCAGGACCTTGGTTAGAAATGAGTCAGAATATTAGCTCAGGAGAGTGTCAGGATTTTAGTTTTTGCTGGCAGCAGGGCCTCTATTAAGGACAGATTCCGGGCCTTTGTTAGATTCAGTGTCATGGCCTTAGTTAGGAGTAGTCAGGGCCTTAGTTAGGGAGAGCATGAGGGTTTCAGTTCGCATAAGATGCAGGAGATTATCTCGGGACAGAGTCAGGTTCCAGGCCAGAGATAGTGAAAGGAAATGACCAAGGGATAACGAGAAGACCTTAGTTATTGAGAGCTTCAGGGCCTTAGTTAGCAGCAGCGTGAGCACCTTAATCAGGACCAGCGCCAGGGCTTGATGTATGGGCAGCATCAGAGCCTAAGTAAGGTACAGCAACAGGGCCTAAGTGAGGCCTATCTTTAGGGCCTGAGTAAGGGACAGTATCAGGGCATGACTTAGGAGCAGCATAAAGGCCTCTGTAGGATCAGCATTAGGGTCTTCGTTAAAGCTATTATCAGGGCCTCCGTTAGGGATAGCCTCAAGGCCTCACTTAGGGACAGCGTCAGGGCTTACTTTGGGAAAGTTTCAGGACCTTGGTAAGACATGGGTCAGGCTATTAGCTCAGGATAATATCAGGTGTTCAGATATTGACGGCAGCAGGGCCTTAGTTAGAGGCAGTGTCAAGGCCTAAGTTAGGACTAGCATCAGAGCCTTTGTTAGGTACAGTGTCAGTGACTGAGTTAGGTGTAGTGTCAGAGCCTTAGTTAGGGACAGTGTCAGGGCCTGCATTAGGACGAGCCTCCAGGCCTCAGTTAGGGACAGGTTCACGGCCTCGGACCTAAATTCAGGGCCTCATTTAGGGACAGAATCAGGGATTTAGCTAGCATAAGGGGATCTACAGCTGAAAGCAACCTGAACACCACCACAAGCAGATGCAGAAGTGAACCATGCACGCTCCTATGAAGGAAGATTCCACAGCAGTTGAGTACATTTTGTTTAAAGTTAGTAACACTATAAAAATTATGTTTGGAAGAAAACTATATTCAGAAGATGAAAGAATCTCGTTCTAAAGAATCTCTTTAGCTAATCTCGACATTAGCTAAAGAGAAGGTTAGGTTAAGGTCTAGGGAGAGTGTCAGGAAATGACCTAGGGATAGTGTCAAGACCTTAGTTACTTAGCACATCAGGACCTAATTTAGGAGCAGTGAGTGTCACGGCTTCGGGTAGGAACAGCGTCAGAGCCTGACTTAGGGAGTGGGACAGGGCCTGAGTGAGGCCTAGCGTCAGGGCCTTAGCTAGAGACAGTGTCAAGGCATGACTTAGGAGCAGCCTGAGAGCCATGGTAGGATCAGCCTCAGGGGCTATGTTAAAGATATTATCAGGGCCTCTGTTAGGGACAGCCTCAAGACCTCACTTCGAGACAGCATCAGGGCTTCCTTAGGGACAGTTTCAGGACCTTGGTAAGAGATGGGTCAAGAAATTAGCTCAGGATAGTGTCAGGACTTTAGCTATTGACGGCAGCAGGGCCTTAGTTAGGGACAGTGTCAGGCCCTGAATTAGGACGAACATCGAGGCCTTAGGTACGGACAGGGTCACAGCCTCGAGAGTAATTTTAGGCCCTTAGTTAAGGACAGCAGCAGGGCTGTAGTTAGCATAAGAGGCACGACATTTGCTAGGGACAGGCTCAGGTTATGGTCTAGGGAGAGTGTCAGGAAAGGACCTAAGCATAGTGTCAAAACCTTAGTTACTGAGAGTATCAGATCCTTATTTAGAACCAGTGTCAGGGCTTCAGGTAGGGACAGCATCAGAGCCTGACTTAGGCAGAGCGACAGGGCCTGAGTGAGGCCTAGCGTCAGGCCCTTAGCTGAGGACACTGTCAGGGCATGACTTAGGAACAGAATCAGCGCCTCTGTTGGATCAGCCTTAGCGTCTTTGTTACAGATATGATCAGGGCCTGACTTAGTCACAGCTTCAAGGCCTCACTTAGGGAAAGCTTCAGGGCCTGAGTTAGGGACAGCCTCAGTTCTTAACATAGGGACAGCGACAGGGCTTTCTTAGGGACAGTGTCAGGACCTTGGTTAGAAATATGTCAGGATATTAACTCAGGCTAGTGTCCAGTTTTTAGTTATTGCTGACAGCAGGGCCTATATTAGGGGCAAATTCTGAGCCTTACTTCGAGACAGTGTCAGGGCCTGAGTTAGGACTAGCATCAGAGCCCTTGTAAAGTACAGTGTCAGGGACTGAGTTAGGTGTAGTGTCAGGGCTTTAGTTAGGGACAGTGTCAGCGCCTCAGTTTGGATGAGCCTCCAACCTCAGTTAGGGACAGCTTGACGGCCTCGGGACTAATTTCAGGCTCTTAGTTCGAGACAGCATCAGGGATTTAGTTAGCATAAGAGGCTCGACAATAGCTAAAGACAAGTTTAGGTTAAGATCTAGGGATAGTGTCAGGAAATGACCTAGGGAGAGTGGCAAGACCATAGCTAATTAGAGCATCAGTGCCTAATTTAGGCCCAGTGTCAGGGCTTCAGGTAGGGACAGAGTCTTAGCCTGACTTAGGGAGAGCGACAGGGCCTGAGTGATGCCTAGAGTCAGGGCCTTAGCTACGGACAGCGTCAGGGCATGACATAGGATCAACATAAGGGTCTCTGTAAGATCAGCATTAGAGTTTCGTTCAAGACATTATCAGGACCTCTGTGAGGGACAGCCTCAGGGCCTCACTTAGGGACAGTGTCAGGGCTAACTTTGGGAGAGTTTCAGGACCTTGGTAAGACATGGGTCAGGGTATTAGCTCAGGATAATGTCAGGACTTTAGATATTGATGGTAGCAGCGCCTACGTTAGGGAAAGTTTCAAGGCGTTAGTTAGGAGTAGCGGGCCTCTGATAGGTCCAGTGTCAGATCCTCAGTTAGCAATAGTGTTAGGGCCTTAGTTAGGGACAGTGTCAGGGCCGGATGTAGGGCGAGCATCTAGGCCTTCGTTCGGGACAGGTTCATGGTCTTGGGACTAAATTCCGTGCCTGAGGTAGGCACAGCCTAAGGGCTTCAGTTAGCATAAGAGGCAGGACATTAGCTAGTGACCGTGTCAGTTTAACATCTAGGGAAAGTGTCAGGAAATGACCTAAGGATAGTGTGAAGACCTTTGTTACGGAGACTCTCAGGGCCTTATTCAGAACCAGTGTTAGGGCTTCAGGTAGGGACAGCATCAGAGCCTGACTTAGGGAGAGCGATAGGGTCTGAGTGAGGCCTAGCATCAGACACTTAGTGGGGGACACTATCGGGGCATGACTTAGGAGCAGCATCAGGGCCTCTGTTGGATCAGCCTTAGGGTCTTAGTTAAAGTCATGATCAGGGTCTGAGTTAGTCACAGCATCAAGGCCTGAGTTAGTTAGGGAAAGCTTCAGGGCCTCACTTAGGGACAGCGTCCGGGCTTACTTTGGGACAGTTTCAGGACCTTGGTAAGACATGGGTCAGGTCATTAGCTCTGGATAATGTCAGGACTTTCGATGTTGATGGCAGCAGGCCTTGGTTAGAGACAGTGTCAGGCCCTGAGTTACGACTAGCATCAGAGCCTTTGTTAGATACAATGTACGGGACTGAATTAGGAGTAGAGTCAGGGCCTTAGTTAGTGACAGTGTCAGGGCCTGACTTAGGGAGAGCGACAGGGCCTGAGTGAGGTTTAGCATCAGGCCCTTGGCTGGGCACACTGTCAGGGCATGACTTTGGAGCAGCATCAGCGACTTTGCTGGATCAGCATTAAGTTCTTCGTTAGGTACATGATCAGGGCCTGAATTAGTCACAGCTTCAAGGCTTCAGTTAAGGAAAGCTTCAGGGCCTGAGTTAGGGACAGCCTCAGGTCTTCACTTAGGGACAGCGTCAGGGCTTACTTTGGGACAGTTTCAGGACCTTGGAAAGACATAGGTCAGGATAGTAGCTCAGGATAATGGCAGGACTTTTGATAGTGATGGCAGCAGGGCCTTAGTTACAGAGGGTTTCAGGGCCTGAGTTAGGCCGAGCATCAGAGACTTTGTTAGGTACAGTGGAAGGGACTGAGTTAGGAGTAGTGTCAGGGCCTTGCTTAGGGACAGTGTCAGGGTCTGATTTAGGTGTACTGTCTGAGACCTAGTTAGGGACAGTGCTAGGGCCTGAGTTAGGATTAGTGTCAAGGCCTTATTGAGGACCAATTTCAGGGCCTTAGTTTGGACTAGCATCAGAGCCATTGTTAGGAATCGTATGAGGGCCTGAGTTAGGCATACTATCAGGGCCTTAGTTAGGGAGAGTTTTAGGGCCTGAGTTACGATTAGTGTCAAGGCCTTATTTAGGACCAATTTTAGGGCTTTAGTTTGGACTAGCAACAAAGCCTTTGTTAGGTAGCATGTCGGGGCCTCAGTTAGGTGTAGTGTCAGGGCCATTGTTAGGGACAGTATCAGGGCCTGACTTAGGAGAAGTTCAGGGCCTTAGCCAGGGAAAGTGTCAGGGCCTTAGTTAGGGACATTATCAGGGCCTGAATTAGCAGTAGTGTCAAAAGTCCTTAGTGAGGAGAGTAAGGAGTAAGTCAGGACTCAGGCCCTGACACTCTTCTTAAATAAGGCCCTGACATTACCTGTAACACAGGTCCTGATCTGATTCCTATCATAGGCGCTGATGTTGGACTTAACTAAGGCCCTGACACTGGTCCTAACTAAAGCTGTGACACTACTCTTAACTCAGGCCCTGACACTGTCCCTAACAAAGCCTCTGACACTACTCCTAAATCAGGCACTGACACTGTCCCTAACTAAGGCCCTGACATACACCTAACTCAGGCCCTGACACTGTCTCTAACTAAGGCCCTGATACTACTCCAAACTCAGCACTGACACTGTCACTAACTAAGGCCCTGACACTATTCATAGCTCACGCCCTAACACAACTCCGAAATCATGCCCTGACAATGTCCCTAAATAAGGCCCTGACACTATTCCTAACTCAGGCGCTGACACAATACTTAAGGAAGGCCCTGACATTACTCCTAACTCAGGCCCTGAAAAGGTCCCTAACTAAGGCCCTGACATACACCTAACTCAGGCCCTGACACTGTCTCTAACTAAGGCCCTGATACTACTCCAAACTCAGCACTGACACTGTCACTAACTAAGGCCCTGACACTATTCATAGCTCACGCCCTAACACAACTCCGAAATCATGCCCTGACAATGTCCCTAACTAAGGCCCTGACACTATTCCTAACTCAGGCGCTGACACAATACTTAAGGAAGGCCCTGACATTACTCCTAACTCAGGCCCTGAAAAGGTCCCTAACTAAGGCCGACACAACTCCTAACTCAGGCACTAACACTGTCCCTAAATAAGGCCCTGAAACTATTCGTAACTGAGGCGCTGATACAATACCTAACGAAGGCACTGATGCTACTCCTAACTAAGGCCCTGACACTACTCCTATCTAAAGCAATGACACTGTCTATGACTTACGCCCTGACTCTACTCCTGACTCAGGCACTGACACTGGCCCTAACTTAGGCCCTGACACTACTCTTAACTAAGCAACTGACACTGTCCCTAACTAAGGTCCTGACACTACTCCCAAACTAGGCACTGACTTTGTCCCTAACTAAGGCCCTGACACTACTCCCAAACTAGGCACTGACTTTGTCCCTAACTAAGGCCCTGACATTACTCTCAAGTCAGGCACTAACACTGTCCCTAACTAAGGACTTGACACTCCTCTTAACTCAGGCCCTGGCACAGTCCCTACAAAGGCCTGCCACCACCCCAACTCTGGCACTGAGAGTGTCCCTAACTACGGCCATCACACTACTCCTAACTCAGGCACTGACGCTGTCCCTAAGTAAGGCCCAGACACTACTCCCAACGCAGGCACTGACGCTGTCCCTAACTAAGGCTCTGACACTACTCCCAACACAGGCATTGACAATGTCCCTAACTAAGGCCCTCACACTACTACTTACTTAGGCACTGACACGCTACCTAACTAAGGCCCTGAGACTACTTCTACCTCAGACCCTGACACTGTCCCTAACGAAGGGCCTGATACTACTCCCAACACAGGCACTGACACTCTTCCTAACTAAGGCCTTGACACTACTTTTAACTCATGCCCTGATGCTTTCCCAAAAAAGACCCTGAGACTATTCCCAACTCAGGCACTGACACTCTCCCTAACTAAGACCCTGACACTACTCCCATCTCAGCCACTGACACTGTCCCTAATGCCCTGACACTACTTCCAACTCAGGCACTGACACTGTCCCTAACTAGGCCCTGACACTACTCCCAACTCAGGCACTGACACTGTCCCTAATTAAGGCCCTGACATAACTCCCAACTCCGGCACTGACACTTTCTCTCACTAAGGCCCTGAAACTACTCACAACTCAGGCCCTGACACTGTTCCTAACTACCGGTCTCAGACTACTCCTTACTTAGGCCCTGACACTATTCCTAACACAGTCCCTGACACTGTCCCTAACTAAGGTCCTGAGACTATTCCTAACTCAGACCCTGACACTGTCCATAACTTAGGCCATGTCACTACTCCCAACTCAGGCACTGACGCTGTTCCTAACTAAGGGTCTGGCACTACTCCAAACTGAGACACTGACACTCTTCCAAATTAAGGCCTTGACACTGCTCTTACCTCAGGCCTTGACACTGTCCATAATAAAGACCCTGACAAAAATCCCAACTTAGGCACTGACAATGTCCGTAACTAAGGCCCTGACACTATTCCCATCTCAGCCACTGACACTGTCCCTAACTATGGCCCTGACACTACTCCCAATGCAAGCACTGGCGCTGTCCCTAACTAAGGCACTGGCACTACTCCCAACTCGCCCTGGTGCTGTCCCTAACTAAGGCTTGGACACTATTCCCAATTCAGGCAATGACAGTGTCCCTAACTGAGGCAATGATACTACTCCCAACTCAAGCACTAAGGCTCTGGATCATTGTGATGACCAGCGCCATGGAGCATTGTGATGACAAGGGTCATGGAGAATTGTGATGACGGGTCCTGGAGCATTGTGGTGACATGGGCCATGGAGCATTTTGATTACAGGGGTCATGGGGCATTGTGATGAAAGTGGTCATGGAGCATTGTGATGAAAGTGGTCATGGAACATTGTGATAAAAGTGGTCATGTAGCATTGTGATGAAAAGTGCTATGGAGCATTGGGATGACAGGGGTCATGGAGCATTGTGATGACAAATGCGTGGAGATTTGTGATGACAAGGACCATGGAGCATTGTGATTATAAGGAGCATGAAGCATTGTGATGACAGGGGCCATGGAGCATTTTAATGACAAGGGACATGGAGCATTGTGATGACAGAGGTCATGGAGCATTGTGGTGACCAGAGGCATGGAGCATTGTGAAGAAAGGGGTACTGTAACATTGTAATGAAGGGGTCAAGGAGCATTTTGATGACAAGGATCATGGAGCATTGTGATGACAAGGGCCATGGAGCATTGTGATGACAGGGCTCATGTGGCATTATGATGACAGTGGTCATGGAGCAATGTGATGAACGTTGTCATGGAGCACTGTGATTACAGGGGCCATGGAGAATTGTGATGACAAAGGCCAGGGAACATTGTGATGACAGGGGTCATGGAGCATTGTGATGAAAACGGACCTGGAGCATTGTGATGAAAGGGGTCATGGCTCATTGTGATGACAGGGGGCCTGGAACATTGTGATGACAGGGGTCACGGGGCATTGTGATGACAAGGGCCATGGAACATTTTGATGACAGTGGTCATATGGCATTTTGAATGACAGGGGCCATGAAGCATTGTGATGACAAGAGTCATGGAGACTTGTGATGACAGGGGGCATGGAGCTTTGTGATTTCACAGGCATGTAGCATTTTAGACAAGGGTCATGGAGCATTGTGATGAAAGGGGTCATGGAGCATTGTGATGATAAGGGCATGGAGCATTGTGATGACAATGGCATGTAGCATTGCGATGACAAAGGTCATGGAGCATTGTGATGACAGGGGTTATGGAGCATTGTGATGACAAGGGCGTGGAGCATTGTGATGACAGTGGTCATGGAACATTGTGACGATAAGGGCATCGAGCCGAGTTAGGGACAGTCTAGCGGCCTTGGGACTAAATTCAGTGCCTGAATTAGGCACAGCATAAGGTCTTTAGTTAGCATACGAGGTAGGACATTAGCTCGGGACAGGGTTAGGGTAAAGGCTTGGAATCGTGTCAGCAAATGACCTAAGGATAGTGTGAAGACCTTTGTTACTGAGACTCTCAGGGACTTCTTCAGAAGCAGTGTTAGGGCTTCAGGTAGGGACAGCATCAGGGCCTGACTTAGGGAGAGCGACAGGGCCTGAGTGAGGCCTAATGTCAGGCCCTTAGCTGGGGACACTGTCAGGGAATGACTTAGGAGCAGCATCAGTGCCTTTGTTGGATCAGCTTTAGGCTCTTAGGTAAAGACATGACCGGAGCCCTAGTTAGTCACAGCGTCAAGGCCTCAGTTAGGGAAAGCTTCAGGGTCTGAGTTACAGACAGCCTCAGGTCTTCACTTAATGACAGCCACAGGGCTTTCTTAGGGACAGTGTCAGGACCTTGGTTAGAAATGAGTCAGGATATTAGCTCAGGAGAGTGTCAGGATTTTAGTTTTTGCTGGCAGCAGGGCCTCTATTAAGGACAGATTCCGGGCCTTTGTTAGATTCAGTGTCATGGCCTTAGTTAGGAGTAGTCAGGGCCTTAGTTAGGGAGAGCATGAGGGTTTCAGTTCGCATAAGATGCAGGAGATTATCTCGGGACAGAGTCAGGTTCCAGGCCAGAGATAGTGAAAGGAAATGACCAAGGGATAACGAGAAGACCTTAGTTATTGAGAGCATCAGGGCCTTAGTTAGCAGAAGCGTGAGCGCCTTATTCAGGACCAGCGCCAGGGCTTGATGTATGGACAGCATCAGAGCCTAAGTAAGGTACAGCAACAGGGCCTAAGTGAGGCCTATCTTTAGGGCCTGAATAAGGGACAGTATCAGGGCATGACTTAGGAGCAGCATAAAGGCCTCTGTAGGATCAGCATTAGGGTCTTCGTTAAAGCTATTATCAGGGCCTCCGTTAGGGATAGCCTCAAGGCCTCACTTAGGGACAGCGTCAGGGCTTACTTTGGGAAAGTTTCAGGACCTTGGTAAGACATGGGTCAGGCTATTAGCTCAGGATAATATCAGGTGTTCAGATATTGACGGCAGCAGGGCCTTAGTTAGAGGCAGTGTCAGGGCCTAAGTTAGGACTAGCATCAGAGCCTTTGTTAGGTACAGTGTCAGTGACTGAGTTAGGTGTAGTGTCAGAGCCTTAGTTAGGGACAGTGTCAGGGCCTGCATTAGTACGAGCCTCCAGGCCTCAGTTAGGAAGAGGTTCACGGCCTCGGACCTAAATTCAGGGCCTCATTTAGGGACAGAATCAGGGATTTAGCTAGCATAAGGGGATCTACAGCTGAAAGCAACCTGAACACCACCACAAGCAGATGCAGAAGTGAACCATGCACGCACCTATGAAGGAAGATTCCACAGCAGTTGAGTACATTTTGTTTAAAGTTAGTAACACTATAAAAATTATGTTTGGAAGAAAACTATATTCAGAAGATGAAAGAATCTCGTTCTAAAGAATCTCTTTAGCTAATCTCGACATTAGCTAAAGAGAAGGTTAGGTTAAGGTCTAGGGAGAGTGTCAGGAAATGACCTAGGGATAGTGTCAAGACCTTAGTTACTTAGCACATCAGGACCTAATTTAGGAGCAGTGAGTGTCAGGGCTTCGGGTAGGAACAGCGTCAGAGCCTGACTTAGGGAGTGGGACAGGGCCTGAGTGAGGCCTAGCGTCAGGGCCTTAGCTAGAGACAGTGTCAAGGCATGACTTAGGAGCAGCCTAAGAGCCATGGTAGGATCAGCCTCAGGGGCTATGTTAAAGATATTATCAGGGCCTCTGTTAGGGACAGCCTCAAGGCCTCACTTCGAGACAGCATCAGGGCTTCCTTAGGGACAGTTTCAGGACCTTGGTAAGAGATGGGTCAAGAAATTAGCTCAGGATAGTGTCAGGACTTTAGCTATTGACGGCAGCAGGGCCTTAGTTAGGGACAGTGTCAGGCCCTGAATTAGGACGAACATCGAGGCCTTAGGTACGGACAGGGTCACAGCCTCGAGAGTAATTTTAGGCCCTTAGTTAAGGACAGCAGCAGGGCTGTAGTTAGCATAAGAGGCACGACATTTGCTAGGGACAGGCTCAGGTTATGGTCTAGGGAGAGTGTCAGGAAAGGACCTAAGCATAGTGTCAAAACCTTAGTTACTGAGAGTATCAGATCCTTATTTAGAACCAGTGTCAGGGCTTCAGGTAGGGACAGCATCAGAGCCTGACTTAGGCAGAGCGACAGGGCCTGAGTGAGGCCTAGCATCAGGCCCTTAGCTGAGGACACTGTCAGGGCATGACTTAGGAACAGAATCAGCGCCTCTGTTGGATCAGCCTTAGCATCTTTGTTACAGATATGATCAGGGCCTGACTTAGTCACAGCTTCAAGGCCTCAGTTAGGGAAAGCTTCAGGGCCTGAGTTAGGGACAGCCTCAGTTCTTAACATAGGGACAGCGACAGGGCTTTCTTAGGAACAGTGTCAGGACCTTGGTTAGAAATATGTCAGGATATTAACTCAGGCTAGTGTCCAGTTTTTAGTTATTGCTGACAGCAGGGCCTATATTAGGGGCAAATTCTGAGCCTTACTTCGAGACAGTGTCAGGGCCTGAGTTAGGACTAGCATCAGAGCCCTTGTAAAGTACAGTGTCAGGGACTGAGTTAGGTGTAGTGTCAGGGCTTTAGTTAGGGACAGTGTCAGCGCCTCAGTTAGGATGAGCCTCCAACCTCAGTTAGGGACAGCTTGACGGCCTCGGGACTAATTTCAGGCTCTTAGTTCGAGACAGCATCAGGGATTTAGTTAGCATAAGAGGCTCGACAATAGCTAAAGACAAGTTTAGGTTAAGATCTAGGGATAGTGTCAGGAAATGACCTAGGGAGAGTGGCAAGACCATAGCTAATTAGAGCATCAGTGCCTAATTTAGGCCCAGTGTCAGGGCTTCAGGTAGGGACAGAGTCTTAGCCTGACTTAGGGAGAGCGACAGGGCCTGAGTGATGCCTAGAGTCAGGGCCTTAGCTACGGACAGCGTCAGGGCATGACATAGGATCAACATAAGGGTCTCTGTAAGATCAGCATTAGAGTTTCGTTCAAGACATTATCAGGACCTCTGTGAGGGACAGCCTCAGGGCCTCACTTAGGGACAGTGTCAGGGCTAACTTTGGGAGAGTTTCAGGACCTTGGTAAGACATGGGTCAGGGTATTAGCTCAGGATAATGTCAGGACTTTAGATATTGATGGTAGCAGCGCCTACGTTAGGGAAAGTTTCAAGGCGTTAGTTAGGAGTAGCGGGCCTCTGATAGGTCCAGTGTCAGATCCTCAGTTAGCAATAGTGTTAGGGCCTTAGTTAGGGACAGTGTCAGGGCCGGATGTAGGGCGAGCATCTAGGCCTTCGTTCGGGACAGGTTCATGGTCTTGGGACTAAATTCCGTGCCTGAGGTAGGCACAGCCTAAGGGCTTCAGTTAGCATAAGAGGCAGGACATTAGCTAGTGACCGTGTCAGTTTAACATCTAGGGAAAGTGTCAGGAAATGACCTAAGGATAGTGTGAAGACCTTTGTTACGGAGACTCTCAGGGCCTTATTCAGAACCAGTGTTAGGGGTTCAGGTAGGGACAGCATCAGAGCCTGACTTAGGGAGAGCGATAGGGTCTGAGTGAGGCCTAGCATCAGACACTTAGTGGGGGACACTATCGGGGCATGACTTAGGAGCAGCATCAGGGCCTCTGTTGGATCAGCCTTAGGGTCTTAGTTAAAGTCATGATCAGGGTCTGAGTTAGTCACAGCATCAAGGCCTGAGCTAGTTAGGGAAAGCTTCAGGGCCTCACTTAGGGACAGCGTCAGGGCTTACTTTGGGACAGTTTCAGGACCTTGGTAAGACATGGGTCAGGTTATTAGCTCCGGATAATGTCAGGACTTTCGATGTTGATGGCAGCAGGCCTTGGTTAGAGACAGTGTCAGGCCCTGAGTTACGACTAGCATCAGAGCCTTTGTTAGATACAATGTACGGGACTGAATTAGGAGTAGAGTCAGGGCCTTAGTTAGTGACAGTGTCAGGGCCTGACTTAGGGAGAGCGACAGGGCCTGAGTGAGGCTGAGCATCAGGCCCTTAGCTGGGCACACTGTCAGGGCATGACTTTGGAGCAGCATCAGCGTCTTTGCTGGATCAGCATTAAGGTCTTCGTTAGGTACATGATCAGGGCCTGAATTAGTCACAGCTTCAAGGCTTCAGTTAAGGAAAGCTTCAGGGCCTGAGTTAGGGACAGCCTCAGGTCTTCACTTAGGGACAGCGTCAGGGCTTACTTTGGGACAGTTTCAGGACCTTGGAAAGACATAGGTCAGGATAGTAGCTCAGGATAATGGCAGGACTTTTGATAGTGATGGCCGCAGGGCCTTAGTTACAGACGGTTTCAGGGCCTGAGTTAGGCCGAGCATCAGAGACTTTGTTAGGTACAGTGGAAGGGACTGAGTTAGGAGTAGTGTCAGGGCCTTCCTTAGGGACAGTGTCAGGGTCTGATTTAGGTGTACTGTCTGAGACCTAGTTAGGGACAGTGCTAGGGCCTGAGTTAGGATTAGTGTCAAGGCCTTATTTAGGACCAATTTTAGGGCTTTAGTTTGGACTAGCAACAAAGCCTTTGTTAGGTATCATGTCGGGGCCTCAGTTAGGTGTAGTGTCAGGGCCATTGTTAGGGACAGTATCAGGGCCTGACTTAGGAGAAGTTCAGGGCCTTAGCCAGGAAAAGTGTCAGGGCCTTAGTTAGGGACATTATCAGGGCCTGAATTAGCAGTAGTGTCAAAAGTCCTTAGTGAGGAGAGTAAGGAGTAAGTCAGGACTCAGGCCCTGACACTGTTCTTAAATAAGGCCCTGACATTACCTGTTACACAGGTCCTGATCTGATTCCTATCATAGGCGCTGATGTTGGACATAACTAAGGCCCTGACACTGGTCCTAACTAAAGCTGTGACACTACTCTTAACTCAGGCCCTGACACTGTCCCTAACAAAGCCTCTGACACTACTCCTAAATCAGGCACTGACACTGTCCCTAACTAAGACCCTGACACTACTCCCATCTCAGCCACTGACACTGTCCCTAATGCCCTGACACTACTTCCAACTCAGGCACTGACACTGTCCCTAACTAGGCCCTGACACTACTCCCAACTCAGGCACTGACACTGTCCCTAATTAAGGCCCTGACATAACTCCCAACTCCGGCACTGACACTTTCTCTCACTAAGGCCCTGAAACTACTCACAACTCAGGCCCTGACACTGTTCCTAACTACCGGTCTCAGACTACTCCTTACTTAGGCCCTGACACTATTCCTAACACAGTCCCTGACACTGTCCCTAACTAAGGTCCTGAGACTATTCCTAACTCAGACCCTGACACTGTCCATAACTTAGGCCATGTCACTACTCCCAACTCAGGCACTGACGCTGTTCCTAACTAAGGGTCTGGCACTACTCCAAACTGAGACACTGACACTCTTCCAAATTAAGGCCTTGACACTGCTCTTACCTCAGGCCTTGACACTGTCCATAATAAAGACCCTGACAAAAATCCCAACTTAGGCACTGACAATGTCCGTAACTAAGGCCCTGACACTATTCCCATCTCAGCCACTGACACTGTCCCTAACTATGGCCCTGACACTACTCCCAATGCAAGCACTGGCGCTGTCCCTAACTAAGGCACTGGCACTACTCCCAACTCGCCCTGGTGCTGTCCCTAACTAAGGCTTGGACACTATTCCCAATTCAGGCAATGACAGTGTCCCTAACTGAGGCAATGATACTACTCCCAACTCAAGCACTAAGGCTCTGGATCATTGTGATGACCAGCGCCATGGAGCATTGTGATGACAAGGGTCATGGAGAATTGTGATGACGGGTCCTGGAGCATTGTGGTGACATGGGCCATGGAGCATTTTGATTACAGGGGTCATGGGGCATTGTGATGAAAGTGGTCATGGAGCATTGTGATGAAAGTGGTCATGGAACATTGTGATAAAAGTGGTCATGTAGCATTGTGATGAAAAGTGCTATGGAGCATTGGGATGACAGGGGTCATGGAGCATTGTGATGACAAATGCGTGGAGATTTGTGATGACAAGGACCATGGAGCATTGTGATTATAAGGAGCATGAAGCATTGTGATGACAGGGGCCATGGAGCATTTTAATGACAAGGGACATGGAGCATTGTGATGACAGAGGTCATGGAGCATTGTGGTGACCAGAGGCATGGAGCATTGTGAAGAAAGGGGTACTGTAACATTGTAATGAAGGGGTCAAGGAGCATTTTGATGACAAGGATCATGGAGCATTGTGATGACAAGGGCCATGGAGCATTGTGATGACAGGGCTCATGTGGCATTATGATGACAGTGGTCATGGAGCAATGTGATGAACGTTGTCATGGAGCACTGTGATTACAGGGGCCATGGAGAATTGTGATGACAAAGGCCAGGGAACATTGTGATGACAGGGGTCATGGAGCATTGTGATGAAAACGGACCTGGAGCATTGTGATGAAAGGGGTCATGGCTCATTGTGATGACAGGGGGCCTGGAACATTGTGATGACAGGGGTCACGGGGCATTGTGATGACAAGGGCCATGGAACATTTTGATGACAGTGGTCATATGGCATTTTGAATGACAGGGGCCATGAAGCATTGTGATGACAAGAGTCATGGAGACTTGTGATGACAGGGGGCATGGAGCTTTGTGATTTCACAGGCATGTAGCATTTTAGACAAGGGTCATGGAGCATTGTGATGAAAGGGGTCATGGAGCATTGTGATGATAAGGGCATGGAGCATTGTGATGACAATGGCATGTAGCATTGCGATGACAAAGGTCATGGAGCATTGTGATGACAGGGGTTATGGAGCATTGTGATGACAAGGGCGTGGAGCATTGTGATGACAGTGGTCATGGAACATTGTGACGATAAGGGCATCGAGCCGAGTTAGGGACAGTCTAGCGGCCTTGGGACTAAATTCAGTGCCTGAATTAGGCACAGCATAAGGTCTTTAGTTAGCATACGAGGTAGGACATTAGCTCGGGACAGGGTTAGGGTAAAGGCTTGGAATCGTGTCAGCAAATGACCTAAGGATAGTGTGAAGACCTTTGTTACTGAGACTCTCAGGGACTTCTTCAGAAGCAGTGTTAGGGCTTCAGGTAGGGACAGCATCAGGGCCTGACTTAGGGAGAGCGACAGGGCCTGAGTGAGGCCTAATGTCAGGCCCTTAGCTGGGGACACTGTCAGGGAATGACTTAGGAGCAGCATCAGTGCCTTTGTTGGATCAGCTTTAGGCTCTTAGGTAAAGACATGACCGGAGCCCTAGTTAGTCACAGCGTCAAGGCCTCAGTTAGGGAAAGCTTCAGGGTCTGAGTTACAGACAGCCTCAGGTCTTCACTTAATGACAGCCACAGGGCTTTCTTAGGGACAGTGTCAGGACCTTGGTTAGAAATGAGTCAGGATATTAGCTCAGGAGAGTGTCAGGATTTTAGTTTTTGCTGGCAGCAGGGCCTCTATTAAGGACAGATTCCGGGCCTTTGTTAGATTCAGTGTCATGGCCTTAGTTAGGAGTAGTCAGGGCCTTAGTTAGGGAGAGCATGAGGGTTTCAGTTCGCATAAGATGCAGGAGATTATCTCGGGACAGAGTCAGGTTCCAGGCCAGAGATAGTGAAAGGAAATGACCAAGGGATAACGAGAAGACCTTAGTTATTGAGAGCATCAGGGCCTTAGTTAGCAGAAGCGTGAGCGCCTTATTCAGGACCAGCGCCAGGGCTTGATGTATGGACAGCATCAGAGCCTAAGTAAGGTACAGCAACAGGGCCTAAGTGAGGCCTATCTTTAGGGCCTGAATAAGGGACAGTATCAGGGCATGACTTAGGAGCAGCATAAAGGCCTCTGTAGGATCAGCATTAGGGTCTTCGTTAAAGCTATTATCAGGGCCTCCGTTAGGGATAGCCTCAAGGCCTCACTTAGGGACAGCGTCAGGGCTTACTTTGGGAAAGTTTCAGGACCTTGGTAAGACATGGGTCAGGCTATTAGCTCAGGATAATATCAGGTGTTCAGATATTGACGGCAGCAGGGCCTTAGTTAGAGGCAGTGTCAGGGCCTAAGTTAGGACTAGCATCAGAGCCTTTGTTAGGTACAGTGTCAGTGACTGAGTTAGGTGTAGTGTCAGAGCCTTAGTTAGGGACAGTGTCAGGGCCTGCATTAGTACGAGCCTCCAGGCCTCAGTTAGGAAGAGGTTCACGGCCTCGGACCTAAATTCAGGGCCTCATTTAGGGACAGAATCAGGGATTTAGCTAGCATAAGGGGATCTACAGCTGAAAGCAACCTGAACACCACCACAAGCAGATGCAGAAGTGAACCATGCACGCACCTATGAAGGAAGATTCCACAGCAGTTGAGTACATTTTGTTTAAAGTTAGTAACACTATAAAAATTATGTTTGGAAGAAAACTATATTCAGAAGATGAAAGAATCTCGTTCTAAAGAATCTCTTTAGCTAATCTCGACATTAGCTAAAGAGAAGGTTAGGTTAAGGTCTAGGGAGAGTGTCAGGAAATGACCTAGGGATAGTGTCAAGACCTTAGTTACTTAGCACATCAGGACCTAATTTAGGAGCAGTGAGTGTCAGGGCTTCGGGTAGGAACAGCGTCAGAGCCTGACTTAGGGAGTGGGACAGGGCCTGAGTGAGGCCTAGCGTCAGGGCCTTAGCTAGAGACAGTGTCAAGGCATGACTTAGGAGCAGCCTAAGAGCCATGGTAGGATCAGCCTCAGGGGCTATGTTAAAGATATTATCAGGGCCTCTGTTAGGGACAGCCTCAAGGCCTCACTTCGAGACAGCATCAGGGCTTCCTTAGGGACAGTTTCAGGACCTTGGTAAGAGATGGGTCAAGAAATTAGCTCAGGATAGTGTCAGGACTTTAGCTATTGACGGCAGCAGGGCCTTAGTTAGGGACAGTGTCAGGCCCTGAATTAGGACGAACATCGAGGCCTTAGGTACGGACAGGGTCACAGCCTCGAGAGTAATTTTAGGCCCTTAGTTAAGGACAGCAGCAGGGCTGTAGTTAGCATAAGAGGCACGACATTTGCTAGGGACAGGCTCAGGTTATGGTCTAGGGAGAGTGTCAGGAAAGGACCTAAGCATAGTGTCAAAACCTTAGTTACTGAGAGTATCAGATCCTTATTTAGAACCAGTGTCAGGGCTTCAGGTAGGGACAGCATCAGAGCCTGACTTAGGCAGAGCGACAGGGCCTGAGTGAGGCCTAGCATCAGGCCCTTAGCTGAGGACACTGTCAGGGCATGACTTAGGAACAGAATCAGCGCCTCTGTTGGATCAGCCTTAGCATCTTTGTTACAGATATGATCAGGGCCTGACTTAGTCACAGCTTCAAGGCCTCAGTTAGGGAAAGCTTCAGGGCCTGAGTTAGGGACAGCCTCAGTTCTTAACATAGGGACAGCGACAGGGCTTTCTTAGGAACAGTGTCAGGACCTTGGTTAGAAATATGTCAGGATATTAACTCAGGCTAGTGTCCAGTTTTTAGTTATTGCTGACAGCAGGGCCTATATTAGGGGCAAATTCTGAGCCTTACTTCGAGACAGTGTCAGGGCCTGAGTTAGGACTAGCATCAGAGCCCTTGTAAAGTACAGTGTCAGGGACTGAGTTAGGTGTAGTGTCAGGGCTTTAGTTAGGGACAGTGTCAGCGCCTCAGTTAGGATGAGCCTCCAACCTCAGTTAGGGACAGCTTGACGGCCTCGGGACTAATTTCAGGCTCTTAGTTCGAGACAGCATCAGGGATTTAGTTAGCATAAGAGGCTCGACAATAGCTAAAGACAAGTTTAGGTTAAGATCTAGGGATAGTGTCAGGAAATGACCTAGGGAGAGTGGCAAGACCATAGCTAATTAGAGCATCAGTGCCTAATTTAGGCCCAGTGTCAGGGCTTCAGGTAGGGACAGAGTCTTAGCCTGACTTAGGGAGAGCGACAGGGCCTGAGTGATGCCTAGAGTCAGGGCCTTAGCTACGGACAGCGTCAGGGCATGACATAGGATCAACATAAGGGTCTCTGTAAGATCAGCATTAGAGTTTCGTTCAAGACATTATCAGGACCTCTGTGAGGGACAGCCTCAGGGCCTCACTTAGGGACAGTGTCAGGGCTAACTTTGGGAGAGTTTCAGGACCTTGGTAAGACATGGGTCAGGGTATTAGCTCAGGATAATGTCAGGACTTTAGATATTGATGGTAGCAGCGCCTACGTTAGGGAAAGTTTCAAGGCGTTAGTTAGGAGTAGCGGGCCTCTGATAGGTCCAGTGTCAGATCCTCAGTTAGCAATAGTGTTAGGGCCTTAGTTAGGGACAGTGTCAGGGCCGGATGTAGGGCGAGCATCTAGGCCTTCGTTCGGGACAGGTTCATGGTCTTGGGACTAAATTCCGTGCCTGAGGTAGGCACAGCCTAAGGGCTTCAGTTAGCATAAGAGGCAGGACATTAGCTAGTGACCGTGTCAGTTTAACATCTAGGGAAAGTGTCAGGAAATGACCTAAGGATAGTGTGAAGACCTTTGTTACGGAGACTCTCAGGGCCTTATTCAGAACCAGTGTTAGGGGTTCAGGTAGGGACAGCATCAGAGCCTGACTTAGGGAGAGCGATAGGGTCTGAGTGAGGCCTAGCATCAGACACTTAGTGGGGGACACTATCGGGGCATGACTTAGGAGCAGCATCAGGGCCTCTGTTGGATCAGCCTTAGGGTCTTAGTTAAAGTCATGATCAGGGTCTGAGTTAGTCACAGCATCAAGGCCTGAGCTAGTTAGGGAAAGCTTCAGGGCCTCACTTAGGGACAGCGTCAGGGCTTACTTTGGGACAGTTTCAGGACCTTGGTAAGACATGGGTCAGGTTATTAGCTCCGGATAATGTCAGGACTTTCGATGTTGATGGCAGCAGGCCTTGGTTAGAGACAGTGTCAGGCCCTGAGTTACGACTAGCATCAGAGCCTTTGTTAGATACAATGTACGGGACTGAATTAGGAGTAGAGTCAGGGCCTTAGTTAGTGACAGTGTCAGGGCCTGACTTAGGGAGAGCGACAGGGCCTGAGTGAGGCTGAGCATCAGGCCCTTAGCTGGGCACACTGTCAGGGCATGACTTTGGAGCAGCATCAGCGTCTTTGCTGGATCAGCATTAAGGTCTTCGTTAGGTACATGATCAGGGCCTGAATTAGTCACAGCTTCAAGGCTTCAGTTAAGGAAAGCTTCAGGGCCTGAGTTAGGGACAGCCTCAGGTCTTCACTTAGGGACAGCGTCAGGGCTTACTTTGGGACAGTTTCAGGACCTTGGAAAGACATAGGTCAGGATAGTAGCTCAGGATAATGGCAGGACTTTTGATAGTGATGGCCGCAGGGCCTTAGTTACAGACGGTTTCAGGGCCTGAGTTAGGCCGAGCATCAGAGACTTTGTTAGGTACAGTGGAAGGGACTGAGTTAGGAGTAGTGTCAGGGCCTTCCTTAGGGACAGTGTCAGGGTCTGATTTAGGTGTACTGTCTGAGACCTAGTTAGGGACAGTGCTAGGGCCTGAGTTAGGATTAGTGTCAAGGCCTTATTTAGGACCAATTTTAGGGCTTTAGTTTGGACTAGCAACAAAGCCTTTGTTAGGTATCATGTCGGGGCCTCAGTTAGGTGTAGTGTCAGGGCCATTGTTAGGGACAGTATCAGGGCCTGACTTAGGAGAAGTTCAGGGCCTTAGCCAGGAAAAGTGTCAGGGCCTTAGTTAGGGACATTATCAGGGCCTGAATTAGCAGTAGTGTCAAAAGTCCTTAGTGAGGAGAGTAAGGAGTAAGTCAGGACTCAGGCCCTGACACTGTTCTTAAATAAGGCCCTGACATTACCTGTTACACAGGTCCTGATCTGATTCCTATCATAGGCGCTGATGTTGGACATAACTAAGGCCCTGACACTGGTCCTAACTAAAGCTGTGACACTACTCTTAACTCAGGCCCTGACACTGTCCCTAACAAAGCCTCTGACACTACTCCTAAATCAGGCACTGACACTGTCCCTAACTAAGACCCTGACACTACTCCCATCTCAGCCACTGACACTGTCCCTAATGCCCTGACACTACTTCCAACTCAGGCACTGACACTGTCCCTAACTAGGCCCTGACACTACTCCCAACTCAGGCACTGACACTGTCCCTAATTAAGGCCCTGACATAACTCCCAACTCCGGCACTGACACTTTCTCTCACTAAGGCCCTGAAACTACTCACAACTCAGGCCCTGACACTGTTCCTAACTACCGGTCTCAGACTACTCCTAACTTAGGCCCTGACACTATTCCTAACACAGTCCCTGACACTGTCCCTAACTAAGGTCCTGAGACTATTCCTAACTCAGACCCTGACACTGTCCATAACTTAGGCCATGTCACTACTCCCAACTCAGGCACTGACGCTGTTCCTAACTAAGGGTCTGGCACTACTCCAAACTGAGACACTGACACTCTTCCAAATTAAGGCCTTGACACTGCTCTAACCTCAGGCCTTGACACTGTCCATAATAAAGACCCTGACAAAAATCCCAACTTAGGCACTGACAATGTCCGTAACTAAGGCCCTGACACTATTCCCATCTCAGCCACTGACACTGTCCCTAACTATGGCCCTGACACTACTCCCAATGCAAGCACTGGCGCTGTCCCTAACTAAGGCACTGGCACTACTCCCAACTCGCCCTGGTGCTGTCCCTAACTAAGGCTTGGACACTATTCCCAATTCAGGCAATGACAGTGTCCCTAACTGAGGCAATGATACTACTCCCAACTCAAGCACTAAGGCTCTGGATCATTGTGATGACCAGCGCCATGGAGCATTGTGATGACAAGGGTCATGGAGAATTGTGATGACGGGTCCTGGAGCATTGTGGTGACATGGGCCATGGAGCATTTTGATTACAGGGGTCATGGGGCATTGTGATGAAAGTGGTCATGGAGCATTGTGATGAAAGTGGTCATGGAACATTGTGATAAAAGTGGTCATGTAGCATTGTGATGAAAAGTGCTATGGAGCATTGGGATGACAGGGGTCATGGAGCATTGTGATGACAAATGCGTGGAGATTTGTGATGACAAGGACCATGGAGCATTGTGATTATAAGGAGCATGAAGCATTGTGATGACAGGGGCCATGGAGCATTTTAATGACAAGGGACATGGAGCATTGTGATGACAGAGGTCATGGAGCATTGTGGTGACCAGAGGCATGGAGCATTGTGAAGAAAGGGGTACTGTAACATTGTAATGAAGGGGTCAAGGAGCATTTTGATGACAAGGATCATGGAGCATTGTGATGACAAGGGCCATGGAGCATTGTGATGACAGGGCTCATGTGGCATTATGATGACAGTGGTCATGGAGCAATGTGATGAACGTTGTCATGGAGCACTGTGATTACAGGGGCCATGGAGAATTGTGATGACAAAGGCCAGGAAACATTGTGATGACAGGGGTCATGGAGCATTGTGATGAAAACGGACCTGGAGCATTGTGATGAAAGGGGTCATGGCTCATTGTGATGACAGGGGGCCTGGAACATTGTGATGACAGGGGTCACGGGGCATTGTGATGACAAGGGCCATGGAACATTTTGATGACAGTGGTCATATGGCATTTTGAATGACAGGGGCCATGAAGCATTGTGATGACAAGAGTCATGGAGACTTGTGATGACAGGGGGCATGGAGCTTTGTGATTTCACAGGCATGTAGCATTTTAGACAAGGGTCATGGAGCATTGTGATGAAAGGGGTCATGGAGCATTGTGATGATAAGGGCATGGAGCATTGTGATGACAATGGCATGTAGCATTGCGATGACAAAGGTCATGGAGCATTGTGATGACAGGGGTTATGGAGCATTGTGATGACAAGGGCGTGGAGCATTGTGATGACAGTGGTCATGGAACATTGTGACGATAAGGGCATCGAGCCGAGTTAGGGACAGTCTAGCGGCCTTGGGACTAAATTCAGTGCCTGAATTAGGCACAGCATAAGGTCTTTAGTTAGCATACGAGGTAGGACATTAGCTCGGGACAGGGTTAGGGTAAAGGCTTGGAATCGTGTCAGCAAATGACCTAAGGATAGTGTGAAGACCTTTGTTACTGAGACTCTCAGGGACTTCTTCAGAAGCAGTGTTAGGGCTTCAGGTAGGGACAGCATCAGGGCCTGACTTAGGGAGAGCGACAGGGCCTGAGTGAGGCCTAATGTCAGGCCCTTAGCTGGGGACACTGTCAGGGAATGACTTAGGAGCAGCATCAGTGCCTTTGTTGGATCAGCTTTAGGCTCTTAGGTAAAGACATGACCGGAGCCCTAGTTAGTCACAGCGTCAAGGCCTCAGTTAGGGAAAGCTTCAGGGTCTGAGTTACAGACAGCCTCAGGTCTTCACTTAAAGACAGCCACAGGGCTTTCTTAGGGACAGTGTCAGGACCTTGGTTAGAAATGAGTCAGGATATTAGCTCAGGAGAGTGTCAGGATTTTAGTTTTTGCTGGCAGCAGGGCCTCTATTAAGGACAGATTCCGGGCCTTTGTTAGATTCAGTGTCATGGCCTTAGTTAGGAGTAGTCAGGGCCTTAGTTAGGGAGAGCATGAGGGTTTCAGTTCGCATAAGATGCAGGAGATTATCTCGGGACAGAGTCAGGTTCCAGGCCAGAGATAGTGAAAGGAAATGACCAAGGGATAACGAGAAGACCTTAGTTATTGAGAGCATCAGGGCCTTAGTTAGCAGAAGCGTGAGCGCCTTATTCAGGACCAGCGCCAGGGCTTGATGTATGGACAGCATCAGAGCCTAAGTAAGGTACAGCAACAGGGCCTAAGTGAGGCCTATCTTTAGGGCCTGAGTAAGGGACAGTATCAGGGCATGACTTAGGAGCAGCATAAAGGCCTCTGTAGGATCAGCATTAGGGTCTTCGTTAAAGCTATTATCAGGGCCTCCGTTAGGGATAGCCTCAAGGCCTCACTTAGGGACAGCGTCAGGGCTTACTTTGGGAAAGTTTCAGGACCTTGGTAAGACATGGGTCAGGCTATTAGCTCAGGATAATATCAGGTGTTCAGATATTGACGGCAGCAGGGCCTTAGTTAGAGGCAGTGTCAGGGCCTAAGTTAGGACTAGCATCAGAGCCTTTGTTAGGTACAGTGTCAGTGACTGAGTTAGGTGTAGTGTCAGAGCCTTAGTTAGGGACAGTGTCAGGGCCTGCATTAGTACGAGCCTCCAGGCCTCAGTTAGGAAGAGGTTCACGGCCTCGGACCTAAATTCAGGGCCTCATTTAGGGACAGAATCAGGGATTTAGCTAGCATAAGGGGATCTACAGCTGAAAGCAACCTGAACACCACCACAAGCAGATGCAGAAGTGAACCATGCACCCTCCTATGAAGGAAGATTCCACAGCAGTTGAGTACATTTTGTTTAAAGTTAGTAACACTATAAAAATTATGTTTGGAAGAAAACTATATTCAGAAGATGAAAGAATCTCGTTCTAAAGAATCTCTTTAGCTAATCTCGACATTAGCTAAAGAGAAGGTTAGGTTAAGGTCTAGGGAGAGTGTCAGGAAATGACCTAGGGATAGTGTCAAGACCTTAGTTACTTAGCACATCAGGACCTAATTTAGGAGCAGTGAGTATCAGTGCTTCGGGTAGGAACAGCGTCAGAGCCTGACTTAGGGAGTGGGACAGGGCCTGAGTGAGGCCTAGCGTCAGGGCCTTAGCTAGAGACAGTGTCAAGGCATGACTTAGGAGCAGCCTAAGAGCCATGGTAGGATCAGCCTCAGGGGCTATGTTAAAGATATTATCAGGGCCTCTGTTAGGGACAGCCTCAAGGCCTGACTTAGAGAAAGCATCAGGGCTTCCTTAGGGACAGTTTCAGGACCTTGGTAAGAGATGGGTCAAGAAATTAGCTCAGGATAGTGTCAGGACTTTAGATATTGACGGCCGCAGGGCCTTAGTTAGGGACAGTGTCAGGCCCAGAATTAGGACGAACATCGAGGCCTTAGGTACGGACAGGGTCACAGCCTCGAGAGTAATTTTAGGCCCTTAGTTAAGGACAGCAGCAGGGCTGTAGTTAGCATAAGAGGCAAGACATTTGCTAGGGACAGGCTCAGGTTATGGTCTAGGGATAGTGTCAGGAAAGGACCTAAGCATAGTGTCAAAACCTTAGTTACTGAGAGTATCAGACCCTTATTTAGAACCAGTGTCAGGGCTTCAGGTAGGGACAGCATCAGAGCCTGACTTAGGCAGAGCGACAGGGCCTGAGTGAGGCCTAGCATCAGGCCCTTAGCTGAGGACACTGTCAGGGCATGACTTAGGAACAGAATCAGCGCCTCTGTTGGATCAGCCTTAGCGTCTTTGTTACAGATATGATCAGGGCCTGACTTAGTCACAGCTTCAAGGCCTCAGTTAGGGAAAGCTTCAGGGCCTGAGTTAGGGACAGCCTCAGTTCTTAACATAGGGACAGCGACAGGGCTTTCTTAGGAACAGTGTCAGGACCTTGGTTAGAAATATGTCAGGATATTACCTCAGGCTAGTGTCCAGTTTTTAGTTATTGCTGACAGCAGGGCCTATATTAGGGGCAAATTCTGAGCCTTACTTCGAGACAGTGTCAGGGCCTGAGTTAGGACTAGCATCAGAGCCCTTGTAAAGTACAGTGTCAGGGACTGAGTTAGGTGTAGTGTCAGGGCTTTAGTTAGGGACAGTGTCAGCGCCTCAGTTAGGATGAGCCTCCAACCTCAGTTAGGGACAGCTTGACGGCCTCGGGACTAATTTCAGGCTCTTAGTTCGAGACAGCATCAGGGATTTAGTTAGCATAAGAGGCTCGACAATAGCTAAAGACAAGTTTAGGTTAAGATCTAGGGATAGTGTTAGGAAATGACCTAGGGATAGTGGCAAGACCATAGCTAATTAGAGCATCAGTGCCTAATTTAGGCCCAGTGTCAGGGCTTCAGGTAGGGACAGAGTCTTAGCCTGACTTAGGGAGAGCGACAGGGCCTGAGTGATGCCTAGAGTCAGGGCCTTAGCTACGGACAGCGTCAGGGCATGACATAGGATCAACATAAGGGTCTCTGTAAGATCAGCATTAGAGTTTCGTTCAAGACATTATCAGGACCTCTGTGAGGGACAGCCTCAGGGCCTCACTTAGGGACAGTGTCAGGGCTAACTTTGGGAGAGTTTCAGGACCTTGGTAAGACATGGGTCAGGGTATTAGCTCAGGATAATGTCAGGACTTTAGATATTGATGGTAGCAGCGCCTACGTTAGGGAAAGTTTCAAGGCGTTAGTTAGGAGTAGCGGGCCTCTGATAGGTCCAGTGTCAGATCCTCAGTTAGCAATAGTGTTAGGGCCTTAGTTAGGGACAGTGTCAGGGCCGGATGTAGGGCGAGCATCTAGGCCTTCGTTCGGGACAGGTTCATGGTCTTGGGACTAAATTCCGTGCCTGAGGTAGGCACAGCCTAAGGGCTTCAGTTAGCATAAGAGGCAGGACATTAGCTAGTGACCGTGTCAGTTTAACATCTAGGGAAAGTGTCAGGAAATGACCTAAGGATAGTGTGAAGACCTTTGTTACGGAGACTCTCAGGGCCTTATTCAGAACCAGTGTTAGGGCTTCAGGTAGGGACAGCATCAGAGCCTGACTTAGGGAGAGCGATAGGGTCTGAGTGAGGCCTAGCATCAGACACTTAGTGGGGGACACTATCGGGGCATGACTTAGGAGCAGCATCAGGGCCTCTGTTGGATCAGCCTTAGGGTCTTAGTTAAAGTCATGATCAGGGTCTGAGTTAGTCACAGCATCAAGGCCTGAGTTAGTTAGGGAAAGCTTCAGGGCCTCACTTAGGGACAGCGTCAGGGCTTACTTTGGGACAGTTTCAGGACCTTGGTAAGACATGGGTCAGGTTATTAGCTCCGGATAATGTCAGGACTTTCGATGTTGATGGCAGCAGGCCTTGGTTAGAGACAGTGTCAGGCCCTGAGTTACGACTAGCATCAGAGCCTTTGTTAGATACAATGTACGGGACTGAATTAGGAGTAGAGTCAGGGCCTTAGTTAGTGACAGTGTCAGGGCCTGACTTAGGGAGAGCGACAGGGCCTGAGTGAGGCTTAGCATCAGGCCCTTAGCTGGGCACACTGTCAGGGCATGACTTTGGAGCAGCATCAGCGTCTTTGCTGGATCAGCATTAAGGTCATCGTTAGGTACATGATCAGGGCCTGAATTAGTCACAGCTTCAAGGCTTCAGTTAAGGAAAGCTTCAGGGCCTGAGTTAGGGACAGCCTCAGGTCTTCACTTAGGGACAGCGTCAGGGCTTACTTTGGGACAGTTTCAGGACCTTGGAAAGACATAGGTCAGGATAGTAGCTCAGGATAATGGCAGGACTTTTGATAGTGATGGCAGCAGGGCCTTAGTTACAGACGGTTTCAGGGCCTGAGTTAGGCCGAGCATCAGAGACTTTGTTAGGTACAGTGGAAGGGACTGAGTTAGGAGTAGTGTCAGGGCCTTCCTTAGGGACAGTGTCAGGGTCTGATTTAGGTGTACTGTCTGAGACCTAGTTAGGGACAGTGCTAGGGCCTGAGTTAGGATTAGTGTCAAGGCCTTATTGAGGACCAATTTCAGGGCCTTAGTTTGGACTAGCATCAGAGCCATTGTTAGGAATCGTATGAGGGCCTGAGTTAGGCATCCTATCAGGGCCTTAGTTAGGGAGAGTTTTAGGGCCTGAGTTACGATTAGTGTCAAGGCCTTATTTAGGACCAATTTTAGGGCTTTAGTTTGGACTAGCAACAAAGCCTTTGTTAGGTAGCATGTCGGGGCCTCAGTTAGGTGTAGTGTCAGGGCCATTGTTAGGGACAGTATCAGGGCCTGACTTAGGAGAAGTTCAGGGCCTTAGCCAGGGAAAGTGTCAGGGCCTTAGTTAGGGACATTATCAGGGCCTGAATTAGCAGTAGTGTCAAAAGTCCTTAGTGAGGAGAGTAAGGAGTAAGTCAGGACTCAGGCCCTGACACTGTTCTTAAATAAGGCCCTGACATTACCTGTAACACAGGTCCTGATCTGATTCCTATCATAGGCGCTGATGTTGGACTTAACTAAGGCCCTGACACTGGTCCTAACTAAAGCTGTGACACTACTCTTAACTCAGGCCCTGACACTGTCCCTAACAAAGCCTCTGACACTACTCCTAAATCAGGCACTGACACTGTCCCTAACTAAGGCCCTGACATACACCTAACTCAGGCCCTGACACTGTCTGTAACTAAGGCCCTGATACTACTCCAAACTCAGCACTGACACTGTCACTAACTAAGGCCCTGACACTATTCATAGCTCACGCCCTAACACAACTCCGAAATCATGCCCTGACAATGTCCCTAACTAAGGCCCTGACACTATTCCTAACTCAGGCGCTGACACAATACTTAAGGAAGGCCCTGACATTACTCCTAACTCAGGCCCTGAAAAGGTCCCTAACTAAGGCCGACACAACTCCTAACTCAGGCACTAACACTGTCCCTAAATAAGGCCCTGAAACTATTCCTAACTGAGGCGCTGATACAATACCTAACGAAGGCACTGATGCTACTCCTAACTAAGGCCCTGACACTACTCCTATCTCAAGCAATGACACTGTCCCTAACTTAGGCCCTGACTCTACTCCTGACTCAGGCACTGACACTGGCCCTACCTTAGGCCCTGACACTACTCCTAACTAAGCAACTGACACTGTCCCTAACTAAGGCCCGGATACTACTCCTTACTCAGGCACTGACAATATCACTAACTAAGGCCGTGACACTACTCCCAAAATAGGCACTGAGACTGTCCCGAAATATGCCCTGACAGTACTCCGAACTCAGGCACTGACACTGTCCTTAACTAAGGCCCTGATACTACTTCCACCTCAGGCACTGCCACTCTCCCTAAGTAAGCCCTGACATTACTCCCAATTCCGGGATTGACACTTTCGCTTACTAAGGCCCTGAAACTACTCACAACTCAGGCCCTTACACTGTTACTTACTACCGGTCTCAGACTACTCCTAACTCAGGCCCTGGCACTGTCCGTAACTTAGGCTCTGGCACTCTTCCTAACTCAGACACTGACGCTGTCCCTTAACTAAGGGTCTGACACTCCTCCCAACTCAGACAGTGACACTCTATCAATTTAAGGCCTTGACACTACTCTTAACTCAGGCCCTGACACAGTCCATAATAAAGACCCTGAAACTAATCCCAACTCAGGCCCTGGCACTGTCCGTAACTAAGGGCCTGACACTACTTCCATCTCAGCAACTGACACCATCCCTAACTATGGCCCTGACACTATTCCCAACTCAGGCACTGACACTGTCACTAAATAAGGCCATTACACTTCTCTTAACTCAACAACTGGCACTCTCCGTAACTAAGGCTTTGACACAATACTTAACTCATGCCCTGACACTGTCCTTAACTAAGACCCTGAGAGTACTCCCAACTCAGTCACTGACACTGTTCCTAACTACGGCCCAGAGACTACTCCCAATTCAGGCCCTGACACTGTCCCTAACTAAGGCACTGATATTACTCCCAACTCAGGCACTGACACTGTCCCTAACTAAGGCCCTGACACTACTCCCAACTCAGGCACTGACACTGTCCCTAACTAAGGCCCTGACACGACTCCCATCTCAGCCACTGACACTGTCCCTAAGGCCCTGACACTACCTCCAACTCAGGCACTGACACTATCCCTAACTACAGCCCTGACACTTCTCCTAACTCAGGCACTTACTAATGTCCTGACACAACTCCCAACTCAGGCACTGACATTGTTCCTAACAAAGGCCCTGACACTAATCCCAACATAGGCACTGAGACTGTCCCGAAATACGCCCTGACAGTACTCCCAACTCAGGCACTGACACTGTCCCTAACTAAGGCCCTGACACTACTCCCAAACTAGGCACTGACCTTGTCCCTAACTAAGGCCCTGACATTACTCTCAACTCAGGCACTAACACTGTCCCTAACTAAGGACTTGACACTCCTCTTAAGTCAGGCCCTGGCACAGTCCCTAACAAAGGCCTGCCACTTCCCCCAACTCTGGCACTGAGAGTGTCCCTAACTACGGCCATCACACTACTCCTAACTCAGGCACTGATGCTATCCCTAACTAAGGCTCTGACACTACTCCCAACACAGGCATTGACACTGTCCCTAACTAAGGCCCTCACACTACTACTTACTTAGGCACTGACACGCTACCTAACTAAGGCCCTGAGACTACTTCTACATCAGACCCTGACACTGTCCCTAACCAAGGGCCTGATACTACTCCCAACACAGGCACTGACACTCTCCCTAACTAAGGCCTTGACACTACTTTTAACTCATGCCCTGATGCTGTCCCAAAAAAGACCCTGAGACTATTCCCAACTCAGGCACTGACACTCTCCCTAACTAAGACCCTGACACTACACCCATCTCAGCCACTGACACTGTCCCTAATGCCCTGACACTACTTCCAACTCAGGCACTGACACTGTCCCTAACTAGGCCCTGACACTACTCCCAACTCAGGCACTGACACTGTCACTAACTAAGGCCCTGACATAACTAACTGCCAACTCCGGCACTGACACTTTCTCTAACTACGGCCCTGAAACTACTCACAACTCAGGCCCTGACACTGTTCCTAACTACCGGTCTCAGACTACTCCTAACTTAGGCCCTGACACTATTCCTAACACAGTCCCTGACACTGTCCCTAACTAAGGTCCTGAGACTATTCCTAACTCAGACCCTGACACTGTCCATAACTTAGGCCATGTCACTACTCCCAACTCAGGCACTGACGCTGTTCCTAACTAAGGGTCTGACACTACTCCAAACTGAGACACTGACACTCTTCCAAATTAAGGCCTTGACACTACTCTTACCTCAGGCCCTGACACTGTCCATAATAAAGACCCTGACAAAAATCCCAACTTAGGCACTGACAATGTCCGTAACTAAGGCCCTGACACTATTCCCATCTCAGCCACTGACACTGTCCCTAACTATGGCCCTGACACTACTCCCAATGCAAGCACTGGCGCTGTCCCTAACTAAGGCATTGGCACTACTCCCAACTCGCCCTGGCGCTGTCCCTAACTAAGGCTCTGACACTACTCCCAATTCAGGCAATGACAGTGTCCCTAACTGAGGCAATGATACTACTCCCAACTCAAGCACTAAGGCTCTGGATCATTGTGATGACCAGCGCCATGGAGCACTCTGATGACAAGGGCGTGGAGCATTGTGATGACAGTGGTCATGGAACATTGTGACGATAAGGGCATCGAGCCGAGTTAGGGACAGTCTAGCGGCCTTGGGACTAAATTCAGTGCCTGAATTAGGCACAGCATAAAGTCTTTAGTTAGCATACGAGGTAAGACATTAGCTCGGGACAGGGTTGGGGTAAAGGCTTGGAATCGTGTCAGGAAATGACCTAAGGATAGTGTGAAGACCTTTGTTACTGAGATTCTCAGGGACTTCTTCAGAAGCAGTGTTAGGGCTTCAGGTAGGGACAGCATCGGGGCCTGACTTAGGGAGAGCGACAGGGCCTGAGTGAGGCCTAATGTCAGGCCCTTAGCTGGGGACACTGTCAGGGAATGACTTAGGAGCAGCATCAGTGCCTTTGTTGGATCAGCTTTAGGCTCTGAGTTAAAGACATGACCGGAGCCCTAGTTAGTCACAGCATCAAGGCCTCAGTTAGGGAAAGCTTCAGGGTCTGAGTTACAGACAGCCTCAGGTCTTCACTTAAAGACAGCCACAGGGCTTTCTTAGGGACAGTGTCAGGACCTTGGTTAGAAATGAGTCAGGATATTAGCTCAGGAGAGTGTCAGGATTTTAGTTTTTGCTGGCAGCAGGGCCTCTATTAAGGACAGATTCCGGGCCTTTGTTAGATTCAGTGTCATGGCCTTAGTTAGGAGTAGTCAGGGCCTTAGTTAGGGAGAGCATGAGGGTTTCAGTTCGCATAAGATGCAGGAGATTATCTCGGGACAGAGTCAGGTTCCAGGCCAGAGATAGTGAAAGGAAATGACCAAGGGATAACGAGAAGACCTTAGTTATTGAGAGCATCAGGGCCTTAGTTAGCAGCAGCGTGAGCACCTTAATCAGGACCAGCGCCAGGGCTTGATGTATGGACAGCATCAGAGCCTAAGTAAGGTACAGCAACAGGGCCTAAGTGAGGCCTATCTTTAGGGCCTGAGTAAGGGACAGTATCAGGGCATGACTTAGGAGCAGCATAAAGGCCTCTGTAGGATCAGCATTAGGATCTTCGTTAAAGCTATTATCAGGGCCTCCGTTAGGGATAGCCTCAAGGCCTCACTTAGGGACAGCGTCAGGGCTTACTTTGGGAAAGTTTCAGGACCTTGGTAAGACATGGGTCAGGCTATTAGCTCAGGATAATATCAGGTGTTCAGATATTGACGGCAGCAGGGCCTTAGTTAGAGGCAGTGTCAGGGCCTAAGTTAGGACTAGCATCAGAGCCTTTGTTAGGTACAGTGTCAGTGACTGAGTTAGGTGTAGTGTCAGAGCCTTAGTTAGGGATATTGTCAGGGCCTGCATTAGGACGAGCCTACAGGCCTCAGTTAGGGACAGGTTCATGGCCTCGGACCTAAATTCAGGGCCTCATTTAGGGACAGAATCAGGGATTTAGCTAGCATAAGGGGATCTACAGCTGAAAGCAACCTGAACACCACCACAAGCAGATGCAGAAGTGAACCATGCACGCTCCTATGAAGGAATATTCCACAGCAGTTGAGTACATTTTGTTTAAAGTTAGTAACACTATAAAAATTATGTTTGGAAGAAAACTATATTCAGAAGATGAAAGAATCTCGTTCTAAAGAATCTCTTTAGCTAATCTCGACATTAGCTAAAGAGAAGGTTAGGTTAAGGTCTAGGGAGAGTGTCAGGAAATGACCTAGGGATAGTGTCAAGACCTTAGTTACTTAGCACATCAGGACCTAATTTAGGAGCAGTGAGTATCAGGGCTTCGGGTAGGAACAGCGTCAGAGCCTGACTTAGGGAGTGGGACAGGGCCTGAGTGAGGCCTAGCGTCAGGGCCTTAGCTAGAGACAGTGTCAAGGCATGACTTAGGAGCAGCCTAAGAGCCATGGTAGGATCAGCCTCAGGGGCTATGTTAAAGATATTATCAGGGCCTCTGTTAGGGACAGCCTCAAGGCCTCACTTCGAGACAGCATCAGGGCTTCCTTAGGGACAGTTTCAGGACTTTGGTAAGAGATGGGTCAAGAAATTAGCTCAGGATAGTGTCAGGACTTTAGCTATTGACGGCAGCAGGGCCTTAGTTAGGGACAGTGTCAGGCCCTGAATTAGGACGAACATCGAGGCCTTAGGTACGGACAGGGTCACAGCCTCGAGAGTAATTTTAGGCCCTTAGTTAAGGACAGCAGCAGGGCTGTAGTTAGCATAAGAGGCACGACATTTGCTAGGGACAGGCTCAGGTTATGGTCTAGGGAGAGTGTCAGGAAAGGACCTAAGCATAGTGTCAAAACCTTAGTTACTGAGAGTATCAGATCCTTATTTAGAACCAGTGTCAGGGCTTCAGGTAGGGACAGCATCAGAGCCTGACTTAGGCAGAGCGACAGGGCCTGAGTGAGGCCTAGCGTCAGGCCCTTAGCTGAGGACACTGTCAGGGCATGACTTAGGAACAGAATCAGCGCCTCTGTTGGATCAGCCTTAGCGTCTTTGTTACAGATATGATCAGGGCCTGACTTAGTCACAGCTTCAAGGCCTCAGTTAGGGAAAGCTTCAGGGCCTGAGTTAGGGACAGCCTCAGTTCTTAACATAGGGACAGCGACAGGGCTTTCTTAGGGACAGTGTCAGGACCTTGGTTAGAAATATGTCAGGATATTAACTCAGGCTAGTGTCCAGTTTTTAGTTATTGCTGACAGCAGGGCCTATATTAGGGGCAAATTCTGAGCCTTACTTCGAGACAGTGTCAGGGCCTGAGTTAGGACTAGCATCAGAGCCCTTGTAAAGTACAGTGTCAGGGACTGAGTTAGGTGTAGTGTCAGGGCTTTAGTTAGGGACAGTGTCAGCGCCTCAGTTAGGATGAGCCTCCAACCTCAGTTAGGGACAGCTTGACGGCCTCGGGACTAATTTCAGGCTCTTAGTTCGAGACAGCATCAGGGATTTAGTTAGCATAAGAGGCTCGACAATAGCTAAAGACAAGTTTAGGTTAAGATCTAGGGATAGTGTCAGGAAATGACCTAGGGAGAGTGGCAAGACCATAGCTAATTAGAGCATCAGTGCCTAATTTAGGCCCAGTGTCAGGGCTTCAGGTAGGGACAGAGTCTTAGCCTGACTTAGGGAGAGCGACAGGGCCTGAGTGATGCCTAGAGTCAGGGCCTTAGCTACGGACAGCGTCAGGGCATGACATAGGATCAACATAAGGGTCTCTGTAAGATCAGCATTAGAGTTTCGTTCAAGACATTATCAGGACCTCTGTGAGGGACAGCCTCAGGGCCTCACTTAGGGACAGTGTCAGGGCTAACTTTGGGAGAGTTTCAGGACCTTGGTAAGACATGGGTCAGGGTATTAGCTCAGGATAATGTCAGGACTTTAGATATTGATGGTAGCAGCGCCTACGTTAGGGAAAGTTTCAAGGCGTTAGTTAGGAGTAGCGGGCCTCTGATAGGTCCAGTGTCAGATCCTCAGTTAGCAATAGTGTTAGGGCCTTAGTTAGGGACAGTGTCAGGGCCGGATGTAGGGCGAGCATCTAGGCCTTCGTTCGGGACAGGTTCATGGTCTTGGGACTAAATTCCGTGCCTGAGGTAGGCACAGCCTAAGGGCTTCAGTTAGCATAAGAGGCAGGACATTAGCTAGTGACCGTGTCAGTTTAACATCTAGGGAAAGTGTCAGGAAATGACCTAAGGATAGTGTGAAGACCTTTGTTACGGAGACTCTCAGGGCCTTATTCAGAACCAGTGTTAGGGGTTCAGGTAGGGACAGCATCAGAGCCTGACTTAGGGAGAGCGATAGGGTCTGAGTGAGGCCTAGCATCAGACACTTAGTGGGGGACACTATCGGGGCATGACTTAGGAGCAGCATCAGGGCCTCTGTTGGATCAGCCTTAGGGTCTTAGTTAAAGTCATGATCAGGGTCTGAGTTAGTCACAGCATCAAGGCCTGAGTTAGTTAGGGAAAGCTTCAGGGCCTCACTTAGGGACAGCGTCAGGGCTTACTTTGGGACAGTTTCAGGACCTTGGTAAGACATGGGTCAGGTTATTAGCTCCGGATAATGTCAGGACTTTCGATGTTGATGGCAGCAGGCCTTGGTTAGAGACAGTGTCAGGCCCTGAGTTACGACTAGCATCAGAGCCTTTGTTAGATACAATGTACGGGACTGAATTAGGAGTAGAGTCAGGGCCTTAGTTAGTGACAGTGTCAGGGCCTGACTTAGGGAGAGCGACAGGGCCTGAGTGAGGCTTAGCATCAGGCCCTTAGCTGGGCACACTGTCAGGGCATGACTTTGGAGCAGCATCAGCGTCTTTGCTGGATCAGCATTAAGGTCATCGTTAGGTACATGATCAGGGCCTGAATTAGTCACAGCTTCAAGGCTTCAGTTAAGGAAAGCTTCAGGGCCTGAGTTAGGGACAGCCTCAGGTCTTCACTTAGGGACAGCGTCAGGGCTTACTTTTTGACAGTTTCAGGACCTTGGAAAGACATAGGTCAGGATAGTAGCTCAGGATAATGGCAGGACTTTTGATAGTGATGGCAGCAGGGCCTTAGTTACACAGGGTTTCAGGGCCTGAGTTAGGCCGAGCATCAGAGACTTTGTTAGGTACAGTGGAAGGGACTGAGTTAGGAGTAGTGTCAGGGCCTTGCTTAGGGACAGTGTCAGGGTCTGATTTAGGTGTACTGTCTGAGACCTAGTTAGGGAGAGTTTTAGGGCCTGAGTTAGGATTAGTGTCAAGGCCTTATTTAGGACCAATTTCAGGGCCTTAGTTTGGACTAGCATCAGAGCCATTGTTAGGAATCGTATGAGGGCCTGAGTTAGGCACACTATCAGGGCCTTAGTTAGGGACAGTTTTAGGGCCTGAGTTAGGATTAGTGTCAAGGCCTTATTTAGGACCAATTTTAGGGCTTTAGTTTGGACTAGCAACAAAGCCTTTGTTAGGTAGCATGTCGGGGCCTCAGTTAGGTGTAGTGTCAGGGCCATTGTTAGGGACAGTATCAGGGCCTGACTTAGGAGAAGTTCAGGGCCTTAGCCAGGGAAAGTGTCAGGGCCTTAGTTAGGGACATTATCAGGGCCTGAATTAGCAGTAGTGTCAAAAGTCCTTAGTGAGGAGAGTAAGGAGTAAGTCAGGACTCAGGCCCTGACACTCTTCTTAAATAAGGCCCTGACATTACCTGTAACACAGGTCCTGATCTGATTCCTATCATAGGCGCTGATGTTGGACTTAACTAAGGCCCTGACACTGGTCCTAACTAAAGCTGTGACACTACTCTTAACTCAGGCCCTGACACTGTCCCTAACAAAGCCTCTGACACTACTCCTAAATCAGGCACTGACACTGTCCCTAACTAAGGCCCTGACATACACCTAACTCAGGCCCTGACACTGTCTCTAAATAAGGCCCTGATACTACTCCAAACTCAGCACTGACACTGTCACTAACTAAGGCCCTGACACTATTCATAGCTCACGCCCTAACACCACTCCGAAATCATGCCCTGACAATGTCCCTAACTAAGGCCCTGACACTATTCCTAACTCAGGCGCTGACACAATACTTAAGGAAGGCCCTGACATTACTCCTAACTCAGGCCCTGAAAAGGTCCCTAACTAAGGCCGACACAACTCCTAACTCAGGCACTAACACTGTCCCTAAATAAGGCCCTGAAACTATTCCTAACTGAGGCGCTGATACAATACCTAACGAAGGCACTGATGCTACTCCTAACTAAGGCCCTGACACTACTCCTATCTCAAGCAATGACACTGTCCCTAACTTAGGCCCTGACTCTACTCCTGACTCAGGCACTGACACTGGCCCTACCTTAGGCCCTGACACTACTCCTAACTAAGCAACTGACACTGTCCCTAACTAAGGCCCGGATACTACTCCTTACTCAGGCACTGACAATATCACTAACTAAGGCCGTGACACTACTCCCAAAATAGGCACTGAGACTGTCCCGAAATATGCCCTGACAGTACTCCGAACTCAGGCACTGACACTGTCCTTAACTAAGGCCCTGATACTACTTCCACCTCAGGCACTGCCACTCTCCCTAAGTAAGCCCTGACATTACTCCCAATTCCGGGATTGACACTTTCGCTTACTAAGGCCCTGAAACTACTCACAACTCAGGCCCTTACACTGTTACTTACTACCGGTCTCAGACTACTCCTAACTCAGGCCCTGGCACTGTCCGTAACTTAGGCTCTGGCACTCTTCCTAACTCAGACACTGACGCTGTCCCTTAACTAAGGGTCTGACACTCCTCCCAACTCAGACAGTGACACTCTATCAATTTAAGGCCTTGACACTACTCTTAACTCAGGCCCTGACACAGTCCATAATAAAGACCCTGAAACTAATCCCAACTCAGGCCCTGGCACTGTCCGTAACTAAGGGCCTGACACTACTTCCATCTCAGCAACTGACACCATCCCTAACTATGGCCCTGACACTATTCCCAACTCAGGCACTGACACTGTCACTAAATAAGGCCATTACACTTCTCTTAACTCAACAACTGGCACTCTCCGTAACTAAGGCTTTGACACAATACTTAACTCATGCCCTGACACTGTCCTTAACTAAGACCCTGAGAGTACTCCCAACTCAGTCACTGACACTGTTCCTAACTACGGCCCAGAGACTACTCCCAATTCAGGCCCTGACACTGTCCCTAACTAAGGCACTGATATTACTCCCAACTCAGGCACTGACACTGTCCCTAATTAAGGCCCTGACACTACTCCCAACTCAGGCACTGACACTGTCCCTAACTAAGGCCCTGACACGACTCCCATCTCAGCCACTGACACTGTCCCTAAGGCCCTGACACTACCTCCAACTCAGGCACTGACACTATCCCTAACTACAGCCCTGACACTTCTCCTAACTCAGGCACTTACTAATGTCCTGACACAACTCCCAACTCAGGCACTGACATTGTTCCTAACAAAGGCCCTGACACTAATCCCAACATAGGCACTGAGACTGTCCCGAAATACGCCCTGACAGTACTCCCAACTCAGTCACTGACACTGTCCCTAACTAAGGCCCTGACACTACTCCCAAACTAGGCACTGACTTTGTCCCTAACTAAGGCCCTGACATTACTCTCAACTCAGGCACTAACACTGTCCCTAACTAAGGACTTGACACTCCTCTTAAGTCAGGCCCTGGCACAGTCCCTAACAAAGGCCTGCCACTTCCCCCAACTCTGGCACTGAGAGTGTCCCTAACTACGGCCATCACACTACTCCTAACTCAGGCACTGATGCTATCCCTAACTAAGGCTCTGACACTACTCCCAACACAGGCATTGACACTGTCCCTAACTAAGGCCCTCACACTACTACTTACTTAGGCACTGACACGCTACCTAACTAAGGCCCTGAGACTACTTCTACCTCAGACCCTGACACTGTCCCTAACCAAGGGCCTGATACTACTCCCAACACAGGCACTGACACTCTCCCTAACTAAGGCCTTGACACTACTTTTAACTCATGCCCTGATGCTGTCCCAAAAAAGACCCTGAGACTATTCCCAACTCAGGCACTGACACTCTCCCTAACTAAGACCCTGACACTACACCCATCTCAGCCACTGACACTGTCCCTAATGCCCTGACACTACTTCCAACTCAGGCACTGACACTGTCCCTAACTAGGCCCTGACACTACTCCCAACTCAGGCACTGACACTGTCACTAACTAAGGCCCTGACATAACTGCCAACTCCGGCACTGACACTTTCTCTAACTACGGCCCTGAAACTACTCACAACTCAGGCCCTGACACTGTTCCTAACTACCGGTCTCAGACTACTCCTAACTTAGGCCCTGACACTATTCCTAACACAGTCCCTGACACTGTCCCTAACTAAGGTCCTGAGACTATTCCTAACTCAGACCCTGACACTGTCCATAACTTAGGCCATGTCACTACTCCCAACTCAGGCACTGACGCTGTTCCTAACTAAGGGTCTGACACTACTCCAAACTGAGACACTGACACTCTTCCAAATTAAGGCCTTGACACTACTCTTACCTCAGGCCCTGACACTGTCCATAATAAAGACCCTGACAAAAATCCCAACTTAGGCACTGACAATGTCCGTAACTAAGGCCCTGACACTATTCCCATCTCAGCCACTGACACTGTCCCTAACTATGGCCCTGACACTACTCCCAATGCAAGCACTGGCGCTGTCCCTAACTAAGGCATTGGCACTACTCCCAACTCGCCCTGGCGCTGTCCCTAACTAAGGCTCTGACACTACTCCCAATTCAGGCAATGACAGTGTCCCTAACTGAGGCAATGATACTACTCCCAACTCAAGCACTAAGGCTCTGGATCATTGTGATGACCAGCGCCATGGAGCACTCTGATGACAAGGGCGTGGAGCATTGTGATGACAGTGGTCATGGAACATTGTGACGATAAGGGCATCGAGCCGAGTTAGGGACAGTCTAGCGGCCTTGGGACTAAATTCAGTGCCTGAATTAGGCACAGCATAAAGTCTTTAGTTAGCATACGAGGTAAGACATTAGCTCGGGACAGGGTTGGGGTAAAGGCTTGGAATCGTGTCAGGAAATGACCTAAGGATAGTGTGAAGACCTTTGTTACTGAGATTCTCAGGGACTTCTTCAGAAGCAGTGTTAGGGCTTCAGGTAGGGACAGCATCGGGGCCTGACTTAGGGAGAGCGACAGGGCCTGAGTGAGGCCTAATGTCAGGCCCTTAGCTGGGGACACTGTCAGGGAATGACTTAGGAGCAGCATCAGTGCCTTTGTTGGATCAGCTTTAGGCTCTGAGTTAAAGACATGACCGGAGCCCTAGTTAGTCACAGCATCAAGGCCTCAGTTAGGGAAAGCTTCAGGGTCTGAGTTACAGACAGCCTCAGGTCTTCACTTAAAGACAGCCACAGGGCTTTCTTAGGGACAGTGTCAGGACCTTGGTTAGAAATGAGTCAGGATATTAGCTCAGGAGAGTGTCAGGATTTTAGTTTTTGCTGGCAGCAGGGCCTCTATTAAGGACAGATTCCGGGCCTTTGTTAGATTCAGTGTCATGGCCTTAGTTAGGAGTAGTCAGGGCCTTAGTTAGGGAGAGCATGAGGGTTTCAGTTCGCATAAGATGCAGGAGATTATCTCGGGACAGAGTCAGGTTCCAGGCCAGAGATAGTGAAAGGAAATGACCAAGGGATAACGAGAAGACCTTAGTTATTGAGAGCATCAGGGCCTTAGTTAGCAGCAGCGTGAGCACCTTAATCAGGACCAGCGCCAGGGCTTGATGTATGGACAGCATCAGAGCCTAAGTAAGGTACAGCAACAGGGCCTAAGTGAGGCCTATCTTTAGGGCCTGAGTAAGGGACAGTATCAGGGCATGACTTAGGAGCAGCATAAAGGCCTCTGTAGGATCAGCATTAGGATCTTCGTTAAAGCTATTATCAGGGCCTCCGTTAGGGATAGCCTCAAGGCCTCACTTAGGGACAGCGTCAGGGCTTACTTTGGGAAAGTTTCAGGACCTTGGTAAGACATGGGTCAGGCTATTAGCTCAGGATAATATCAGGTGTTCAGATATTGACGGCAGCAGGGCCTTAGTTAGAGGCAGTGTCAGGGCCTAAGTTAGGACTAGCATCAGAGCCTTTGTTAGGTACAGTGTCAGTGACTGAGTTAGGTGTAGTGTCAGAGCCTTAGTTAGGGATATTGTCAGGGCCTGCATTAGGACGAGCCTACAGGCCTCAGTTAGGGACAGGTTCATGGCCTCGGACCTAAATTCAGGGCCTCATTTAGGGACAGAATCAGGGATTTAGCTAGCATAAGGGGATCTACAGCTGAAAGCAACCTGAACACCACCACAAGCAGATGCAGAAGTGAACCATGCACGCTCCTATGAAGGAATATTCCACAGCAGTTGAGTACATTTTGTTTAAAGTTAGTAACACTATAAAAATTATGTTTGGAAGAAAACTATATTCAGAAGATGAAAGAATCTCGTTCTAAAGAATCTCTTTAGCTAATCTCGACATTAGCTAAAGAGAAGGTTAGGTTAAGGTCTAGGGAGAGTGTCAGGAAATGACCTAGGGATAGTGTCAAGACCTTAGTTACTTAGCACATCAGGACCTAATTTAGGAGCAGTGAGTATCAGTGCTTCGGGTAGGAACAGCGTCAGAGCCTGACTTAGGGAGTGGGACAGGGCCTGAGTGAGGCCTAGCGTCAGGGCCTTAGCTAGAGACAGTGTCAAGGCATGACTTAGGAGCAGCCTAAGAGCCATGGTAGGATCAGCCTCAGGGGCTATGTTAAAGATATTATCAGGGCCTCTGTTAGGGACAGCCTCAAGGCCTCACTTCGAGACAGCATCAGGGCTTCCTTAGGGACAGTTTCAGGACCTTGGTAAGAGATGGGTCAAGAAATTAGCTCAGGATAGTGTCAGGACTTTAGCTATTGACGGCAGCAGGGCCTTAGTTAGGGACAGTGTCAGGCCCTGAATTAGGACGAACATCGAGGCCTTAGGTACGGACAGGGTCACAGCCTCGAGAGTAATTTTAGGCCCTTAGTTAAGGACAGCAGCAGGGCTGTAGTTAGCATAAGAGGCACGACATTTGCTAGGGACAGGCTCAGGTTATGGTCTAGGGAGAGTGTCAGGAAAGGACCTAAGCATAGTGTCAAAACCTTAGTTACTGAGAGTATCAGATCCTTATTTAGAACCAGTGTCAGGGCTTGAGGTAGGGACAGCATCAGAGCCTGACTTAGGCAGAGCGACAGGGCCTGAGTGAGGCCTAGCGTCAGGCCCTTAGCTGAGGACACTGTCAGGGCATGACTTAGGAACAGAATCAGCGCCTCTGTTGGATCAGCCTTAGGGTCTTTGTTACAGATATGATCAGGGCCTGACTTAGTCACAGCTTCAAGGCCTCACTTAGGGAAAGCTTCAGGGCCTGAGTTAGGGACAGCCTCAGTTCTTAACATAGGGACAGCGACAGGGCTTTCTTAGGGACAGTGTCAGGACCTTGGTTAGAAATATGTCAGGATATTAACTCAGGCTAGTGTCCAGTTTTTAGTTATTGCTGACAGCAGGGCCTATATTAGGGGCAAATTCTGAGCCTTACTTCGAGACAGTGTCAGGGCCTGAGTTAGGACTAGCATCAGAGCCCTTGTAAAGTACAGTGTCAGGGACTGAGTTAGGTGTAGTGTCAGGGCATTAGTTAGGGACAGTGTCAGCGCCTCAGTTAGGATGAGCCTCCAACCTCAGTTAGGGACAGCTTGACGGCCTCGGGACTAATTTCAGGCTCTTAGTTCGAGACAGCATCAGGGATTTAGTTAGTATAAGAGGCTCGACAATAGCTAAAGACAAGTTTAGGTTAAGATCTAGGGATAGTGTTAGGAAATGACCTAGGGAGAGTGGCAAGACCATAGCTAATTAGAGCATCAGTGCCTAATTTAGGCCCAGTGTCAGGGCTTCAGGTAGGGACAGAGTCTTAGCCTGACTTAGGGAGAGCGACAGGGCCTGAGTGATGCCTAGAGTCAGGGCCTTAGCTACGGACAGCGTCAGGGCATGACATAGGATCAACATAAGGGTCTCTGTAAGATCAGCATTAGAGTTTCGTTCAAGACATTATCAGGACCTCTGTGAGGGACAGCCTCAGGGCCTCACTTAGGGACAGTGTCAGGGCTAACTTTGGGAGAGTTTCAGGACCTTGGTAAGACATGGGTCAGGGTATTAGCTCAGGATAATGTCAGGACTTTAGATATTGATGGTAGCAGCGCCTACGTTAGGGAAAGTTTCAAGGCGTTAGTTAGGAGTAGCGGGCCTCTGATAGGTCCAGTGTCAGATCCTCAGTTAGCAATAGTGTTAGGGCCTTAGTTAGGGACAGTGTCAGGGCCGGATGTAGGGCGAGCATCTAGGCCTTCGTTCGGGACAGGTTCATGGTCTTGGGACTAAATTCCGTGCCTGAGGTAGGCACAGCCTAAGGGCTTCAGTTAGCATAAGAGGCAGGACATTAGCTAGTGACCGTGTCAGTTTAACATCTAGGGAAAGTGTCAGGAAATGACCTAAGGATAGTGTGAAGACCTTTGTTACGGAGACTCTCAGGGCCTTATTCAGAACCAGTGTTAGGGGTTCAGGTAGGGACAGCATCAGAGCCTGACTTAGGGAGAGCGATAGGGTCTGAGTGAGGCCTAGCATCAGACACTTAGTGGGGGACACTATCGGGGCATGACTTAGGAGCAGCATCAGGGCCTCTGTTGGATCAGCCTTAGGGTCTTAGTTAAAGTCATGATCAGGGTCTGAGTTAGTCACAGCATCAAGGCCTGAGTTAGTTAGGGAAAGCTTCAGGGCCTCACTTAGGGACAGCGTCAGGGCTTACTTTGGGACAGTTTCAGGACCTTGGTAAGACATGGGTCAGGTTATTAGCTCCGGATAATGTCAGGACTTTCGATGTTGATGGCAGCAGGCCTTGGTTAGAGACAGTGTCAGGCCCTGAGTTACGACTAGCATCAGAGCCTTTGTTAGATACAATGTACGGGACTGAATTAGGAGTAGAGTCAGGGCCTTAGTTAGTGACAGTGTCAGGGCCTGACTTAGGGAGAGCGACAGGGCCTGAGTGAGGCTTAGCATCAGGCCCTTAGCTGGGCACACTGTCAGGGCATGACTTTGGAGCAGCATCAGCGTCTTTGCTGGATCAGCATTAAGGTCATCGTTAGGTACATGATCAGGGCCTGAATTAGTCACAGCTTCAAGGCTTCAGTTAAGGAAAGCTTCAGGGCCTGAGTTAGGGACAGCCTCAGGTCTTCACTTAGGGACAGCGTCAGGGCTTACTTTTTGACAGTTTCAGGACCTTGGAAAGACATAGGTCAGGATAGTAGCTCAGGATAATGGCAGGACTTTTGATAGTGATGGCAGCAGGGCCTTAGTTACAGACGGTTTCAGGGCCTGAGTTAGGCCTCGCATCAGAGACTTTGTTAGGTACAGTGGAAGGGACTGAGTTAGGAGTAGTGTCAGGGCCTTGCTTAGGGACAGTGTCAGGGTCTGATTTAGGTGTACTGTCTGAGACCTAGTTAGGGAGAGTTTTAGGGCCTGAGTTAGGATTAGTGTCAAGGCCTTATTTAGGACCAATTTCAGGGCCTTAGTTTGGACTAGCATCAGAGCCATTATTAGGAATCGTATGAGGGCCTGAGTTAGGCACACTATCAGGGCCTTAGTTAGGGACAGTTTTAGGGCCTGAGTTAGGATTAGTGTCAAGGCCTTATTTAGGACCAATTTTAGGGCTTTAGTTTGGACTAGCAACAAAGCCTTTGTTAGGTAGCATGTCGGGGCCTCAGTTAGGTGTAGTGTCAGGGCCATTGTTAGGGACAGTATCAGGGCCTGACTTAGGAGAAGTTCAGGGCCTTAGCCAGGGAAAGTGTCAGGGCCTTAGTTAGGGACATTATCAGGGCCTGAATTAGCAGTAGTGTCAAAAGTCCTTAGTGAGGAGAGTAAGGAGTAAGTCAGGACTCAGGCCCTGACACTGTTCTTAAATAAGGCCCTGATATTACCTGTAACACAGGTCCTGATCTGATTCCTATCATAGGCGCTGATGTTGGACTTAACTAAGGCCCTGACACTGGTCCTAACTAAAGCTGTGACACTACTCTTAACTCAGGCCCTGACACTGTCCCTAACAAAGCCTCTGACACTACTCCTAAATCAGGCACTGACACTGTCCCTAAGGCCCTGACATACACCTAACTCAGGCCCTGACACTGTCTCTAACTAAGGCCCTGATACTACTCCAAACTCAGCACTGACACTGTCACTAACTAAGGCCCTGACACTATTCATAGCTCACGCCCTAACACAACTCCGAAATCATGCCCTGACAATGTCCCTAACTAAGGCCCTGACACTATTCCTAACTCAGGCGCTGACACAATACTTAAGGAAGGCCCTGACATTACTCCTAACTCAGGCCCTGAAAAGGTCCCTAACTAAGGCCGACACAACTCCTAACTCAGGCACTAACACTGTCCCTAAATAAGGCCCTGAAACTATTCCTAACTGATGCGCTGATACAATACCTAACGAAGGCACTGATGCTACTCCTAACTAAGGCCCTGACACTACTCCTATCTCAAGCAATGACACTGTCCCTAACTTAGGCCCTGACTCTACTCCTGACTCAGGCACTGACACTGGCCCTACCTTAGGCCCTGACACTACTCCTAACTAAGCAACTGACACTGTCCCTAACTAAGGCCCGGATACTACTCCTTACTCAGGCACTGACAATATCACTAACTAAGGCCGTGACACTACTCCCAAAATAGGCACTGAGACTGTCCCGAAATATGCCCTGACAGTACTCCGAACTCAGGCACTGACACTGTCCTTAACTAAGGCCCTGATACTACTTCCACCTCAGGCACTGCCACTCTCCCTAAGTAAGCCCTGACATTACTCCCAATTCCGGGATTGACACTTTCGCTTACTAAGGCCCTGAAACTACTCACAACTCAGGCCCTTACACTGTTACTTACTACCGGTCTCAGACTACTCCTAACTCAGGCCCTGGCACTGTCCGTAACTTAGGCTCTGGCACTCTTCCTAACTCAGACACTGACGCTGTCCCTTAACTAAGGGTCTGACACTCCTCCCAACTCAGACAGTGACACTCTATCAATTTAAGGCCTTGACACTACTCTTAACTCAGGCCCTGACACAGTCCATAATAAAGACCCTGAAACTAATCCCAACTCAGGCCCTGGCACTGTCCGTAACTAAGGGCCTGACACTACTTCCATCTCAGCAACTGACACCATCCCTAACTATGGCCCTGACACTATTCCCAACTCAGGCACTGACACTGTCACTAAATAAGGCCATTACACTTCTCTTAACTCAACAACTGGCACTCTCCGTAACTAAGGCTTTGACACAATACTTAACTCATGCCCTGACACTGTCCTTAACTAAGACCCTGAGAGTACTCCCAACTCAGTCACTGACACTGTTCCTAACTACGGCCCAGAGACTACTCCCAATTCAGGCCCTGACACTGTCCCTAACTAAGGCACTGATATTACTCCCAACTCAGGCACTGACACTGTCCCTAACTAAGGCCCTGACACTACTCCCAACTCAGGCACTGACACTGTCCCTAACTAAGGCCCTGACACGACTCCCATCTCAGCCACTGACACTGTCCCTAAGGCCCTGACACTACCTCCAACTCAGGCACTGACACTATCCCTAACTACAGCCCTGACACTTCTCCTAACTCAGGCACTTACTAATGTCCTGACACAACTCCCAACTCAGGCACTGACATTGTTCCTAACAAAGGCCCTGACACTAATCCCAACATAGGCACTGAGACTGTCCCGAAATACGCCCTGACAGTACTCCCAACTCAGTCACTGACACTGTCCCTAACTAAGGCCCTGACACTACTCCCAAACTAGGCACTGACATTGTCCCTAACTAAGGCCCTGACATTACTCTCAACTCAGGCACTAACACTGTCCCTAACTAAGGACTTGACACTCCTCTTAACTCAGGCCCTGGCACAGTCCCTAACAAAGGCCTGCCACTTCCCCCAACTCTGGCACTGAGAGTGTCCCTAACTACGGCCATCACACTACTCCTAACTCAGGCACTGATGCTATCCCTAACTAAGGCTCTGACACTACTCCCAACACAGGCATTGACACTGTCCCTAACTAAGGCCCTCACACTACTACTTACTTAGGCACTGACACGCTACCTAACTAAGGCCCTGAGACTACTTCTACCTCAGACCCTGACACTGTCCCTAACGAAGGGCCTGATACTACTCCCAACACAGGCACTGACACTCTCCCTAACTAAGGCCTTGACACTACTTTTAACTCATGCCCTGATGCTGTCCCAAAAAAGACCCTGAGACTATTCCCAACTCAGGCACTGACACTCTCCCTAACTAAGACCCTGACACTACTCCCATCTCAGCCACTGACACTGTCCCTAATGCCCTGACACTACTTCCAACTCAGGCACTGACACTGTCCCTAACTAGGCCCTGACACTACTCCCAACTCAGGCACTGACACTGTCACTAACTAAGGCCCTGACATAACTAACTGCCAACTCCGGCACTGACACTTTCTCTAACTACGGCCCTGAAACTACTCACAACTCAGGCCCTGACACTGTTCCTAACTACCGGTCTCAGACTACTCCTAACTTAGGCCCTGACACTATTCCTAACACAGTCCCTGACACTGTCCCTAACTAAGGTCCTGATACTATTCCTAACTCAGACCCTGACACTGTCCATAACTTAGGCCATGTCACTACTCCCAACTCAGGCACTGACGCTGTTCCTAACTAAGGGTCTGACACTACTCCAAACTGAGACACTGACACTCTTCCAAATTAAGGCCTTGACACTACTCTTACCTCAGGCCCTGACACTGTCCATAATAAAGACCCTGACAAAAATCCCAACTTAGGCACTGACAATGTCCGTAACTAAGGCCCTGACACTATTCCCATCTCAGCCACTGACACTGTCCCTAACTATGGCCCTGACACTACTCCCAATGCAAGCACTGGCGCTGTCTCTAACTAAGGCATTGGCACTACTCCCAACTCGCCCTGGCGCTGTCCCTAACTAAGGCTTGGACACTATTCCCAATTCAGGCAATGACAGTGTCCCTAACTGAGGCAATGATACTACTCCCAACTCAAGCACTAAGGCTCTGGATCATTGTGATGACCAGCGCCATGGAGCATTGTGATGACAAGGGCGTGGAGCATTGTGATGACAGTGGTCATGGAACATTGTGACGATAAGGGCATGGAGCCGAGTTAGGGACAGTCTAGCGGCCTTGGGACTAAATTCAGTGCCTGAATTAGGCACAGCATAAGGTCTTTAGTTAGCATACGAGGTAGGACATTAGCTCGGGACAGGGTTAGGGTAAAGGCTTGGAATCGTGTCAGCAAATGACCTAAGGATAGTGTGAAGACCTTTGTTACTGAGACTCTCAGGGACTTCTTCAGAAGCAGTGTTAGGGCTTCAGGTAGGGACAGCATCAGGGCCTGACTTAGGGAGAGCGACAGGGCCTGAGTGAGGCCTAATGTCAGGCCCTTAGCTGGGGACACTGTCAGGGAATGACTTAGGAGCAGCATCAGTGCCTTTGTTGGATCAGCTTTAGGCTCTTAGGTAAAGACATGACCGGAGCCCTAGTTAGTCACAGCGTCAAGGCCTCAGTTAGGGAAAGCTTCAGGGTCTGAGTTACAGACAGCCTCAGGTCTTCACTTAAAGACAGCCACAGGGCTTTCTTAGGGACAGTGTCAGGACCTTGGTTAGAAATGAGTCAGGATATTAGCTCAGGAGAGTGTCAGGATTTTAGTTTTTGCTGGCAGCAGGGCCTCTATTAAGGACAGATTCCGGGCCTTTGTTAGATTCAGTGTCATGGCCTTAGTTAGGAGTAGTCAGGGCCTTAGTTAGGGAGAGCATGAGGGTTTCAGTTCGCATAAGATGCAGGAGATTATCTCGGGACAGAGTCAGGTTCCAGGCCAGAGATAGTGAAAGGAAATGACCAAGGGATAACGAGAAGACCTTAGTTATTGAGAGCATCAGGGCCTTAGTTAGCAGCAGCGTGAGCACCTTAATCAGGACCAGCGCCAGGGCTTGATGTATGGACAGCATCAGAGCCTAAGTAAGGTACAGCAACAGGGCCTAAGTGAGGCCTATCTTTAGGGCCTGAGTAAGGGACAGTATCAGGGCATGACTTAGGAGCAGCATAAAGGCCTCTGTAGGATCAGCATTAGGGTCTTCGTTAAAGCTATTATCAGGGCCTCCGTTAGGGATAGCCTCAAGGCCTCACTTAGGGAGAGCGTCAGGGCTTACTTTGGGAAAGTTTCAGGACCTTGGTAAGACATGGGTCAGGCTATTAGCTCAGGATAATATCAGGTGTTCAGATATTGACGGCAGCAGGGCCTTAGTTAGAGGCAGTGTCAGGGCCTAAGTTAGGACTAGCATCAGAGCCTTTGTTAGGTACAGTGTCAGTGACTGAGTTAGGTGGAGTGTCAGAGCCTTAGTTAGGGATATTGTCAGGGCCTGCATTAGGACGAGCCTACAGGCCTCATTTAGGGACAGGTTCATGGCCTCGGACCTAAATTCAGGGCCTCATTTAGGGACAGAATCAGGGATTTAGCTAGCATAAGGGGATCTACAGCTGAAAGCAACCTGAACACCACCACAAGCAGATGCAGAAGTGAACCATGCACGCTCCTATGAAGGAATATTCCACAGCAGTTGAGTACATTTCGTTTAAAGTTAGTAACACTATAAAAATTATGTTTGTAAGAAAACTATATTCAGAAGATGAAAGAATCTCGTTCTAAAGAATCTCTTTAGCTAATCTCGACATTAGCTAAAGAGAAGGTTAGGTTAAGGTCTAGGGAGAGTGTCAGGAAATGACCTAGGGATAGTGTCAAGACCTTAGTTACTTAGCACATCAGGACCTAATTTAGGAGCAGTGAGTGTCAGGGCTTCGGGTAGGAACAGCGTCAGAGCCTGACTTAGGGAGTGGGACAGGGCCTGAGTGAGGCCTAGCGTCAGGGCCTTAGCTAGAGACAGTGTCAGGGCATGACTTAGGAGCAGCCTAAAAGCCAGGGTAGGTTCAGCCTCAGGGGCTATGTTAAAGATATTATCAGGGCCTCTGTTAGGGACAGCCTCAAGGCCTCACTTCGAGACAGCATCAGGGCTTCCTTAGGGACAGTTTCAGGACCTTGGTAAGAGATGGGTCAAGAAATTAGCTCAGGATAGTGTCAGGACTTTAGCTATTGACGGCAGCAGGGCCTTAGTTAGGGACAGTGTCAGGCCCTGAATTAGGACGAACATCGAGGCTTTAGGTACGGACAGGGTCACAGCCTCGAGAGTAATTTTAGGCCCTTAGTTAAGGACAGCAGCAGGGCTGTAGTTAGCATAAGAGGCACGACATTTGCTAGGGACAGGCTCAGGTTATGGTCTAGTGATAGTGTCAGGAAAGGACTTAAGCATAGTGTCAAAACCTTAGTTACTGAGAGTATCAGATCCTTATTTAGAACCAGTGTCAGGGCTTCAGGTAGGGACAGCATCAGAGCATTACTTAGGGAGAGCGACAGGGCCTGAGTGAGGCCTAGCGTCAGGCCCTTAGCTGAGGACATTGTCAGGGCATGACTTAGGAACAGAATCAGCGCCTCTGTTCGATTAGCCTTAGCGTCTTTGTCACATATGTTCAGGGCCTGACTTAGTCACAGCTCCAAGGCCTCACTTAGGGAAAGCTTCAGGGCCTGAGTTAGGGACAACCTCAGTTCTTAACATAGGGACAGCGACAGGGCTTTCTCAGGGACAGTGTCAGGACCTTGGTTAGAAATATGTCAGGATATTAACTCAGGCTAGTGTCCAGTTTTTAGTTATTGCTGACAGCAGGGCCTATATTAGGGGCAAATTCTGAGCCTTACTTCGAGACAGTGTCAGGGCCTGAGTTAGGACTAGCATCAGAGCCCTTGTAAAGTACAGTGTCAGGGACTGAGTTAGGTGCAGTGTCAGGGCTTTAGTTAGGGACAGTGTCAGCGCCTCAGTTAGGATGAGCCTCCAACCTCAGTTAGGGACAGCTTGACGGCCTCGGGACTAATTTCAGGCTCTTAGTTCGAGACAGCATCAGGGATTTAGTTAGCATAAGAGGCTCGACAATAGCTAAAGACAAGTTTAGGTCAAGATCTAGGGATAGTGTCAGGAAATGACCTATTGATAGTGTCAAGACCATAGCTAATTAGAGCATCAGTGCCTAATTTAGGCCCAGTATCAGGGCTTCAGGTAGGGACAAAGTCTTAGCCTGACTTAGGGAGAGCGACAGGGCCTGAGTGATGCCTAGAGTCAGGGCCTTAGCTACGGACAGCGTCAGGGCATGACATAGGATCAACATAAGGGTCTCTGTAAGATCAGCATTAGAGTTTAGTTCAAGACATTATCAGGACGTCTGTGAGGGACAGCTTCAGGACGTCACTTAGGGACAGTGTCAGGGCTAACTTTGGGAGAGTTTCAGGACCTTGGTAAGACATGGGTCAGGATATTAGCTCAGGATAATGTCAGGACTTTAGATATTGATGGCAGCAGCGCCTACGTTAGGGAAAGTTTCAAGGCGTTAGTTAGGAGTAGCGGGCCTCTGATAGGTCCAGTGTCAGATCCTCAGTTAGCAATAGTGTTAGGGCCTTAGTTAGGGACAGTGTCAGGGCCGGATGTAGGGCGAGCATCTAGGCCTTCGTTCGGGACAGGTTCATGGTCTTGGGACTAAATTCCGTGCCTGAGGTAGGCACAGCCTAAGGGCTTCAGTTAGCATAAGAGGCAGGACATTAGCTAGTGACCGTGTCAGTTTAACATCTAGGGATAGTGTCAGGAAACGACCTAAGGATAGTGTGAAGACCTTTGTTACGGAGACTCTCAGGGCCTTATTCAGAAGCAGTGTTAGGGCTGCAGGTAGGGACAGCATCAGAGCCTGACTTAGGGAGAGCGATAGGATCTGAGTGAGGCCTAGCATCAGACACTTAGTGGGGGACACTATCGGGGCATGACTTAGGAGCAGCGTCAGGGCCTCTGTTGGATCAGCCTTAGGGTCTTAGTTATAGACATGATCAGGGTCTGAGTTAGTCACAGCATCAAGGCCTGAGTTAGTTAGGGAAAGCTTCAGGGCCTCACTTAGGGACAGCGTCAGGGCTTACTTTGGGACAGTTTCAGGACCTTGGTAAGACATGGGTCAGGTTATTAGCTCCGGATAATGTCAGGACTTTCGATGTTGATGGCAGCAGGCCTTGGTTAGAGACAGTGTCAGGCCCTGAGTTACAACTAGCATCAGAGCCTTTGTTAGATACAATGTATGGGGCTGAATTAGGAGTAGAGTCAGTGCCTTAGTTAGTGACACTGTCAGGGCCTGACTTAGGGAGAGCGACAGGGCCTGAATGAGGCTTAGCATCAGGCCTTTAGCTGGGCACACTGTCAGGGCATGACTTTGGAGCAGCATCAGCGTCTTTGCTGGATCAGCATTAAGGTCTTCGTTAGGTACATGATCAGGGCCTGAATTAGTCACAGGTTCAAGGCTTCAGTTAAGGAAAGCTTCAGGGCCTGAGTTAGGGACAGCCTCAGATCTTAAGTTAGGGACAGCGTCAGGGCTTACTTTGGGACAGTTTCAGGAACTTGGAAAGACATAGGTCAGGATAGTAGCTCAGGATAATGGCAGGACTTTTGATAGTGATGGCAGCAGGGCCTTAGTTACAGACGGTTTCAGGGCCTGAGTAAGGCCTCGCATCGGAGATTTTGTTAGGTACAGTGTAAGGGACTGAGTTAGGAGTAGTGTCAGGGCCTTGCTTAGGGACAGTGTCAGGGTCTGATTTAGGTGTACTGTCTGAGACCTAGTTAGGGAGAGTTTTAGGGCCTGAGTTAGGATTAGTGTCAAGGCCTTATTTAGGACCAATTTCAGGGCCTTAGTTTGGACTAGCATCAGAGCCATTGTTAGGAATCGTATGAGGGCCTGAGTTAGGCATCCTATCAGGGCCTTAGTTAGGGACAGTTTTAGGGCCTGAGTTAGGATTAGTGTCAAGGCCTTATTTAGGACCAATTTTAGGGCTTTAGTTTGGAATAGCAACAAAGCCTTTGTTAGGTAGCATGTCGGGGCCTCAGTTAGGTGTAGTGTCAGGGCCATTGTTAGGGACAGTATCAGGGCCTGACTTAGGAGAAGTTCAGGGCCTTAGCCAGGGAAAGTGTCAGGGCCTTAGTTAGGGACATTATCAGGGCCTGAATTAGCAGTAGTGTCAAAAGTCCTTAGTGAGGAGAGTAAGGAGTAAGTCAGGACTCAGGCCCTGACACTGTTCTTAAATAAGGCCCTGACATTCCCTGTAACATAGGTCCTGATCTGATTCCTATCATAGGCGCTGATGTTGGACTTAACTAAGGCCCTGACACTGGTCCTAACTAAAGCTGTGACACTACTCTTAACTCAGGCCCTGACACTGTCCCTAACAAAGCCTCTGACACTACTCCTAAATCAGGCACTGACACTGTCCCTAACTAAGGCCCTGACATACACCTAACTCAGGCCCTGACACTGTCTCTAACTAAGGCCCTGATACGACTCCAAACTCAGCACTGACACTGTCACTAACTAAGGCCCTGACACTATTCATAGCTCACGCCCTAACACAACTCCTAAATCATGCCCTGACAATGTCCCTAACTAAGGCCCTGACACTATTCCTAACTCAGGCGCTGACACAATACTTAAGGAAGGCCCCGACATTACTCCTATCTCAGGCCCTGAAAAGGTCCCTAACTAAAGTAGACACAACTCCTCACTCAGGCACTGACACTACCGTAAATAAGGCCCTGACTCCACTCCTAACTCAGGCACTGTCACTGTCACTAAATAAGGCCATTACACTTCTCTGAACTCAACAACTGACACTCTCCGTAACTAAGGCTTTGACACAATACTTAACTCATGCCCTGAAACTGTCCTTAACTAAGACCCTGTGAATACTCCCAACTCAGTCACTGACAGTGTTCCTAACTACGGCCCAGAGACTACTCCCAATTCAGGCCCTGACACTGTCCCAAACTAAGGCACTGATATTACTCCCAACTCAGGCACTGACACTGTCCCTAACTAAGGCCCTGACACTACTCCCAACTCAGGCACTGACACTGTCCCTAACTAAGGCCCTGACACGACTCCCATCTCAGCCACTGACACTGTCCCTAAGGCCCTGACACTACCTCCAACTCAGGCACTGACACTATCCCTAACTACAGCCCTGACACTTCTCCTAACTCAGGCACTTACTAATGTCCTGACACAACTCCCAACTCAGGCACTGACATTGTTCCTAACAAAGGCCCTGACACTAATCCCAACATAGGCACTGAGACTGTCCCGAAATACGCCCTGACAGTACTCCCAACTCAGGCAATGACACTGTCCCTAACTAAGGCCCTGACACTACTCCCAAACTAGGCACTGACATTGTCCCTAACTAAGGCCCTGACATTACTCTCAACTCAGGCACTAACACTGTCCCTAACTAAGGACTTGACACTACTCTTAACTCAGGCCCTGGCACACTCCCTAACAAAGGCCTGCCACTACCCCCAACTCTGGCACTGAGAGTGTCCCTAACTACGGCCATCACACTACTCCTAACTCAGGCACTGACGCTGTCCCTAAGTAAGGCCCTGACATAACTCCCAACTCCGGCACTGACACTTTCTCTAACTAAGGCCCTGACACTACTCACAACTCAGGCCCTGACACTGTTCCTAACTACCGGTCTCAGGCTACTCCTAACTTAGGCCCTGACACTATTCCTAACACAGTCACTGACACTGTCCCTAACTAAGGTCCTGACACTATTCCTAACTCAGACCCTGACACTGTCCATAACATAGACCATGTCACTATTCCCAACTCAGGCACTGACGCTGTTCCTAACTAAGGGTCTGACCCTACTCCCAACTGAGACACTGACACGCTTCCAAATTAAGGCCTTGACACTACTCTTAACTCAGGCCCTGACACTGTCCATAATAAAGACCCTGACAAAAATCCCAACTTAGGCACTGACAATGTCCGTAACTAAGGCCCTGACACTATTCCCATCTCAGCCACTGACACTGTCCCTAAATATGGCCCTGACACTACTCAAAATGCAAGCACTGGTGCTGTCCCTAACTAAGGCACTGGAACTACTCCGAACTCCGGAACTGACACTCTCCCTAATTACGGTCTTGACACTACTCCCAACTCAGGCACTAACACTGTTCCTAACTAAGGCCCTGACAATTCTCCCATCTCAGCCACTGACCCTGTCCCTAAGGCCCTGACACTACCTCCTACTCAGGCACTGATACTATCCCTAACTACAGCCCTGACAGTACTCCCAACTCAGGCACTGACACTGTCCTTAACTAAGGCCCTGACACTACTCTCAAACTAGGCACTGACATTGTCCCTCACTAAGGCCTTGACACTACTTTTAGCTCATGCCCTGATGCTGTCCCCAAAAAAGACCCTGAGACTATTCCCAACTCAGGCACTGACACTCTCCCTAACTAAGACCCTGACACTACTCCCATCGCAGCCCCTGACACTGTCCCTAATGCCCTGACACTTCTTCCAACTGAAGCACTGACACTGTCCCTAACTAAGGCCCTGACATAACTCCCAACTCCGGCACTGACAATTTCTCTAACTAAGGCCCTGAAACTACTCACAACTCAGGCCCTGACACTGTTCCTAACTACCGGTCTCAGACTGCTCCTAACTTAGGCCCTGACACTATTCCTAACACAGTCACTGACACTGTCCCTAACTAAGGTCCTGATACTATTCCTAACTCAGAACCTGACACTGTCCATAACTTAGGCCATGTCACTACTCCCAACTCAGGCAATGATGCTGTTCCTAACTAAGGGTCTGACACTACTCCAAACTGAGACACTGACACTCTTCCAAATTAAGGCCTTGACACTACTCTTAACTCAGGCCCTGACACTGTCCATAATAAAGACCCTGACAAAAATCCCAACTTAGGCACTGACAATGTCCGTAACTAAGGCCCTGACACTATTCCCATCTCAGCCACTGACACTGTCCCTAACTATGGCCCTGACACTACTCCCAATGCAAGCACTGGTGCTGTCCCTAACTAAGGCACTCGCACTACTCCCAGCTCGCCCTGGTGCTGTCGCTAACTAAAGCTCTGACACTACTCCCAATTCAGGCAATGACAGTGTCCCTAACTGAGGCAATGATACTACTCCCAACTCAAGCACTAAGGCTCTGGATCATTGTGATGACAAGTGCCATGGAGCACTGTGATGACAAGGGTCATGGAGAATTGTGATGACGGGTCCTGGAGCATTGTGGTGAAAAGGGCCATGGAGCATTTTGATTACAGGGTCATGGGGCATTGTGATGAAAGTGGTCATGGAGCATTTTGATTAAAGTGGTCATGGAACATTGTGATAAAAGTGGTCATGGAGCATTGTGATGAAAAGTGCTATGGAGCATTGGGATGACAGGGGTCATGGAGCATTGTGATGACAAATGCGTGGAGATTTGTGATGACGAGGAGCATGGAGCATTGAGATTATAAGGATCATGCAGCATTGTGATGACAGGGGCCATGGAGCATTTAAATGACAAGAGACATGGAGCATTGTGATGACAGTGGTCATGGAGTATTGTGGCGACCAGAGACATGGAGCATTGTGAAGAAAGGGGTACTGTAACATTGTGATGAAAGGGTCAAGGAGCATTTTGATGACAAGGATCCTGGAGCATTGTGATGACAAGGGCCATGGAGCATTGTGATGACAGGGCTCATGTGGCATTATGATGACAGTGGCCCTGGAGCAATGTGATGAACGTTGTCATGGAGCACTGTGATTACAGGGGCCATGGAGAATTGTGATGACAAAGGCCAGGGAACATTGTGATGACAAGTCTCATGGGGCATTTTGATGACATTGGCATGGAGCATTATGATGACAAGAGTTCTGGAGCATTTTGATGACCAGGGCATGGAGCATTGTGATGACAGTTGTATTGGAGCATTGTGATGAAAGTAGACATGGATCATTGTGATGACATGTGTCCTGGAACACTGTGATGACACGGTTCATCGAGTATTGTGATGAAAAGGGTTATAGCGAATTGTGATGACAGGTGTAATGGGGCATTGTGATGACATTGATCATCTAGGAATTGTGATGAAAGGTATCATGGAGCACTGTGATGATTGGGGGCATGAAGCATTTTTATGAAAATTGTCCTGGATTATTGTGATGACAGCAGTCATGGAGAATTGTGATGACAGGGATTATGCAGCATTGTGTTGACAAAGGTATGGAGTAATATGATGAAACTGGCCCTGGAGCATTGTGATAACAAAAGACTTGGAGCATTGTGATGACAGGCATCATGGAGCATCATGAAGAAAGGGGCCATGGAGAATTGTAATGACAATAGAGAAATGTGATTAAAATGGTCAGGGAGCATAGTGATTACAGTGATCATTGAGAATTGTGATGAAAAGCAACATAGAGCATTGTGATGATAAAGGTCATGGAGAAATGTGATGACAAGGGTCATGTAGCATTGTGATGACACGGTCATGGAACATTGTGATGACAGGAATTCTGGAGCATTGTGATGACAAGGGCCATGGAGCATTGTGATGACACGGTCAAGGAACATTGTGATGACAAGAATTCTGGAGCATTGTGATGAAAGGTCATGGAGCATTGTGATTAAAGGGGACAAGGAGCATTGTGATGATATGGGCAGAGAACTTTGTCATGACAGGGGTCATGGAGCATTGTGATGAAAATTGTCATGGTACATTGTGCTGACAGGGATCATGGAACTTTTTGGTAAGAGAGGCCATGGAGATTTGTGATGGCAGGCGTCATGGGGCATTGTGATGACAGCGGTCTTGGAGCATTGTGATGAAAGGAGTCATGGAGCACTGTGATTACAGGGGCCATGGAGCATTGTGAGTACAAAGGTTATGCAGCATTGAGATGACAGGGTTCATGGAGCATTGTGATGAAAGTGATCATGGATAATTGTGAAGACAAGTGTCCTGGAACCTTGTGATGACACGGTTCATGGAGCATTGTGATGGCAAAGACCATGGCGAATTGGGATGACATCTGTCATGGGGCATTGTGATGACAGTGGTCATCTAGAATTGTGATGAAAGGTATCATGGAGCACTGTGATGACAGGGGCCATGGAACATTGTGATGACAAAGGCCATGGAGCATTGTGATGACAAGTGTCATGGAGCATTTTGATGACATTGGCATGGAGCAATATGATGACAAGAGTTCTGGAGCATTTTGATGACAAGGGCATGGCGCATTTTGATGACAGGGCCCATGGAGCATTGTGATGAAAAGGGCAGGGAACATTGTGATGACTGAGTTCATGGAGCATTGTGATGAAAGGGGCCATGGAGAATTGAGATGACAGGTGTCACGAGGCATGTTGATGACAGGGGTCATGTAGCATTGTGATGAAAGAGATCATGGAGCAATATGATAAAAGGGGCCATGGAGCATTGTGATGACAGGTGTATTGGAGCATTGTGATGAAAGTAGTCATGGATCATTGTGATGACATGTGTCCTGGAACACTGATGACACGGTTCATAGATTATTGTGATGACAAGGGTCATAGCGAATTGTGATGACAGGTGTCATGGGGCATTGTGATGACATTGATCATCTAGGAATTGTGATGAAAGGTATCATGGAGCACTGTGAGGAATGGGGGCATGAAGCATCGTTATGAAAATTGTCCTGGATTATTGTGATGACAGCAATCATGGAGAATTCTGATGACAGGGATTATGCAGCATTGTGTTGACAAGGGAATGGACTATTGTGATGACAATGGTCATGGAGCAATGTGATGAAAGTTTTCATGGAACATCGTGATGAAAAGTGCCTGGGAGCATTGTGACGATAAAGGCCATGGAACATTGTGATGACAAGTGTCATGAGGCATTTTGATGACATTGACATGGAGCATTATGATGACAAGCGTTCTAGAGCATTTTGATGAAAAGGGCATGGAGCATTGTGATGACAGGGGCCATGGGGCATTTTGATGACAGTGGCATGGAGCATTATGATGACAAGTGTTTTGGAGCATTTTGATGAAAAGGGCATGGAGCATTGTGATGAAAGTGCCCATTGAGCATTGTGATAAAAAAGGCAGGGAACATTGTGATGACTTAGTTCATGTAGCATTGTGATGAAAGGGGCCATGGAGCTTTGAGATGACAGGCATCATGAGGCATGGTGATGACAGTGGTCATGGAGCATTGTGATGAAAGAGATCATGGAGCAATATGATAACAGGGGCCATGGAGCATTGTGATGACAGTTTTATTGGAGCAATGTGATGAAAGTAGTCATGGATCATTGTGATGACATGTGTCCTGGAACACTGTGATGACACGGTTCATCGAGTATTATGATGACAAGGGTTCTAGCGAACTGTGATGACAGGTGTCATGGGGCATTGTGATGACATTCATCAACTAGGAATTGTGATGATAGGTATCATGGGGCACTGTGATGACTGGGGGCATGAAGCATTGTTATGAAAATTGTCCTGGATTACTGTGATGACAGCAGTCATGGAGAATTGTGATGACAGGGATTATGCAGCATTGTGTTGATAAGGGAATGGACTATTGTGATGACAATGGTCATGGAGCAATGTGATAAAAGTTTTCATGGAACATCGTGATGAAAAGTGCCTGGGAGCATAGTCACGATAAAGGCCATGGAGCATTGTGATGACAAGTGTCATGAAGCATTGTAATGAAAGGTTTCATTGTGCTCCGTGATGACAAGGCGGATGGATTATTGTGATGAAAATGGTCCTGGAGCATTGTGATAACAAAAGCCATTGAGCATTGTCATGACAGGCATCATGGAGCATTGTGATGAAAGGGGCAATGGGGAATTGTAATGACAATAGAAAAATGTAATGAAAATGGTCAGCGTGCATAGTGATTAAATTGGTCATTGAGAATTGTGATGAAAAGCGACAGAGAGCATTGTGATGACAAAGTGTCAAGGGCCATTTTGATGACATTGGCATGGAGCATTATGATGACAAGAGTTCTGGAGCATTTTGATGACAAAGGCATGGAGGATTGTGATGACAGGGGCCAAGGAACATTGTGATGACAAATGTCATGGAGCAATTTGATGCCAAGTGTTATGGGGCATTTTGATGACATTGGCATGGAGCATTATGATGACAAGAGTTCTGGAGCATTTTGATGACAAGGGCATGGAGCATTGTGGTGACAGGACCCATGGAGCATTCTGATGAAAAGGGCAGGGAACATTGTGATGACTGGGTTCATGTAGCATTGTGATGAAAGGGGCCATGGAGCATTGAGATGACAGGCGTCATGAGGCATGGTGATGACCGTGGTCATGGAGCATTGTGATGAAAGAGATCATGGAGCAATATGATAACAGTGGACATGGAGCATTGTGATGACAGTTGTTTGGAGCATTGTGATGAAAGTAGTCATGGATCATTGTGATGACATGTGTCCTGGAACACTGTGATGACACGGTTCATCGAGTATTGTGATGACAAGGGTCATTGCGAATTGTGGTGACAGGTGTCATGGGGCATTGTGATGAAATTGATCATCTAGGAATTGTGATGAAAGGGATCATGGAGCACTGTGATGACTGGGGGCATGAACCATTGTTATGAAAATTGTCCTGGATTATTGTGATGACAGCAGACATGGAGAATTGTGATGACAGGGATTATGCAGCATTGTGTGGACAAGGGTATGGACTATTGTGATGACAATGGTCATGGAGCAATGTGATGGAAGTTTTCATGGAACATCGTGATGAAAAGTGCCTGGAAGCATTGTGACGATAAAGGCCATGGGTCATTGTGATGACAAGTGTCATGGGGCAGTTTGATGACATTGGCATGGAGCATTTTGATGACAAGAGTTCTGGAGCATTTTGATGACAAGTGCATGGAGCATTGTGATGACAGGGCCCAAGGAGCATTGTGATGACAGGGCCCATGGAGCATTGTGTTGAAAAGGGCAGGGAACATTGTGATGACTTGGTTCATGGAGCATTGTGATGAAAGGTGCCATGGAGCATTGAGATGACAGGTGTATTGGAGCATTGTGATGAAAGTAGTCATGGATCATTGTGATGACATGTGTCCTGGAACACTGTGATGACACGGTTCATCGAGTATTGTGATGACAAGGGTCATAGCGAATTGTGATGACAGGTGTCATGGGGCATTGTGATGACATTGATCATCTAGGAATTGTGATGAAAGGTATCATGGAGCACTGTGATGACTGGGGGCATGAAGCATTGTTATGAAATTTGTCCTGGATTATTGTGATGACAGCAGTCATGGAGAATTGTGATGACAGGGATTCTGCAGCATTGTGTTGACAAGGGTATGGACTCTTGTGATGACAATGGTCATGGAGCAATGTGATGAAAGTTTTCATGGAACATCGTGATGAAAATTGCCTTGGAGCATTGTGACGATAATGGCCATGGAGCATTGTGATGACAAGTGTCATGGATCATTGTAATGAAAGGCTTCATTGTGCACCGTGATGACAAGAGGGATGGAATATTGTGATGAAACTGGTCATGGAGCATTGTGATAATAAAATCCTTGGAGCATTGTGATGACAGGCATCATGGAGCATTGTGAAGAAAGGGGCCATGGGGAATTGTAATGACAATAGAGAAATGTGATGAAAATGGTCAGCGAGCATAGTGATTAAAGTGGTCATTGAGAATTGTGATGAAAAGAGACAGAGAGCATTGTGATGACAAAGGTCATGGAGAATTGTGTTGACCAGGGTCATGTAGCATTGTGATGACATGGTCATGGAACATTGTGATGACAAGAATTCTGTAGCATTGTGATGACAAGGGCCATGGAGCACTGTGATGACACGGTCAAGGAACATTGCGATGACAAGAATTCTGGAGAATTGGGATGAAAGGGCATGGAGCATTATGCTTAAAGGGGACAAGGAGCATTGTGATGATATGGGCAGAGAACTTTGTGATGACAGGGGTCATGGAGCTTTTGGTAAGAGAGGCGATGGAGATTTGTGATTGCAGTCTTCATGGAGCATTGTGATGACATCGGTCTTGGAGCATTGTGATGAAAGGGGTCATGGAGCACTGTGATTACAGGGGCCATGGAGCATTGTGAATTCAAAGGCTATGGAGCATTGAGATGACATGGTTCATGGAGAACTGTGATGAAAGTGATCATGGATCATTGTGATGAGAAGTGTCCTGGAACCTTGTGATGACACGGTTCATGGAGCATTGTGATGACAAGGACCTTGGCGAATTGTGATGACATTTGTCATGGGGCATTGTGATGACAGTGGTCATCTAGAATCGTGATGAAAGGTATCATGGAACACTGTGATGACTGGGGGCATGAAGCATTGTGATGAATATTGTCATGGAACACTGTGCTGACAGGGATCATGGATCTTTTTGGTAAGAGAGGCCATGGAGATTTGTGATGTCTGGCGTCATGGGGCATTGTGATGACAGGACCCATGTAGCATTGTGATGAAAAGGGCAGGGAACATTGTGATGACTGAGTTCATGGAGCATTGTGATGAAAGGGGCCATGGAGCATTGAGATGACAGGCGTCATGAGGCATGGTGATGACAGTGGTCATGGAGAATTGTGATGAAAGAGATCATGGAACAATATTATAACAGGGGCCATGGAGCCTTTTGATGACAGGTGTATTGGAGCATTGTGATAAAAGTAGTCATGGATCATTGTGATGACATGTGTCCTGGAACACTGTGATGACACGGTTCATAGAGATTTCTGATGACAAGGACCATAGCGAATTTTGATGACAGTTGTCATGGGGCATTGTGATGACATTGATCATCTAGGAATTGTGATGAAAAGTATCATGGAGCACTGTGATGACTGGTGGCATGAAGCATTGTTATGAAAATTGTCCTGGATTATTGTGATGACAGCAGTCATGGAGAATTGTGATGACAGGGATTATGCAGCATTGTGTTGACAAGGGTATGGACTATTGTGATGACAATGGTAATGGAGCAATGTGATGAACGTTTTCATGGAACATCGTTAAGAAAAGTGCCTGGGTGCATTGTGACGAAAAAGGCCATGGAGCATTGTGATGACAAGTGTCATGGAGCATTGTGATGACAGGCATCATGGAACATTGTGAAGAATGGGGCCATGGGGAATTGTAATGACAATAGAGAAATGTGATGAAAATGGTCAGGGAGCATAGTGATTAAAGTGGTCATAGAGAATTGTGATGAAAAGCGACATAGAGCATTGTGATGAGAAAGGTCATGGAGAACTGTGATGACCAACGTCATGCAGCATTGTGATGACACGGTCATAGAACATTGTGATGACAAGAATTCTGGAGCATTGTGATGACAAGGGCCATGGAGCATTCTGATGACACGGTCAAGGAACATTGCGATGAAATGAATTCTGGAGCATTGTGATGAAAGGGCATTGAGCATTGTGATTAAAGGTGACAAGGAGTATTGTGATGATATGGACAGAGAACTTCGTGATGACAGGGGTCATGGAGCATTGTGATGAAAAGTGTCATGGAACATTGGTGTGACAGGGATCATGGAGCTTTTTGGTAAGAGAGGCCTTGG